>NC_053028.1:314298313-314598313 GCF_003073215.2 Triticum urartu | reverse complement strand
GACACTGCACGCACTGGCGCCCACTTGGCCTTGGTCGTCATGGCTTGCGTCACAAGAACCTCGTGAGGTTCCCCTTGCCTTGATCTCTCCGCCCCTCGCGAGCCATCCTGGTGAGGCCGCCCCCGAGGAGGTCTTGCATCATCTACATCGCGAGGGTCTTGAGTGTTTGCTAGTGAAGATGGGCCGTACAGGGCCGCTGATGGAGCCACGCCATGGGCCGCAGGCAGGCAAGTCTAGGGACCCCCGTTCCCAGGACGCCAACAACCACATGCCTCTCTTTCTCATTAATTATTTGTCACATCATATATATGTGTGATGCTACCACTTATGTTACTCCCACTATGGGTACTCTTAATTAACAACCACACAAGGTGTTGGAAATATATGCCCTAGTGGCAGTAATAAGTTGTTGTTATCACATTTCCTTATTCATGTAAATGTTTATTATCCATGCTAGAATTGTATTGACCGCAAACTTAAATACATTTGTGGATACACAAATAGACAATGTGACCCTAGTAAGTCTCTACTTGACTAGCTCGTTGATTAAAGATGGTTAAGGTTTCCAACCGTAAGCTTAGCATCTAATCATGTCACTTAGTTTAATTGCTACAACTTTCTTCATGTCAAGTATCTATTCCTTAGACCATGAGATCATGCCACTCCCTAGTACCGTAAGAATACTTTGTGGGTATCAATCATCATTTCATAACTGAGTGGTCATAAAGGTGCTCTACAGGTATCTTGTAAAGTGTGTGTTGGGTTCCATGGATCGAGTCTCGGATTTGTCAATCCGTATGACAGAGAGATATCTCAGGGCCCTCTCAGTAATACAACATCATGAATAGCTTGAATGCATGTGAATAATGTGTTTATTCATGGGGATCTTGTATTACAAAACGAGTAAAGAGACTTGCATGTAACGAGATTGAACTAGGTATGGTGATACCGATGATCGAATCTTGGGCAAGTAACATATCGTCGGAAAAAGGGAATTTTATATGGGATTAACTGAATCCTTGAAATCGTGGTTAAAATTGATAATGATCTTCATTCAATTGTGGGAGTCAATATGGGCATCCAGGTCTCGCTATTGATTATTGATCGGAGAGATGTCTCGGTCATGACTACATGTTCTCAAACCCGTAGGGTCACACACTTAAAGTTTGATAATGCTAGGGTAGTATTGGGATATTCATGGTGGTAAGTCTGAAGGTAGTTCGGAGTCCCGCTGGGATCTAGGACATCATGAGGAGCTCCAGAATGGTTTGAAGGTAAGGACTTATAGGAAAGTGTTTTTTAGGGTTCCGAAAAAGTTTGAGAATTTTCGGTATTGTGCCAGGAAGGTTCCGGGGGTTCCACCATGGGGCCCAATGACTCGGGAAGGGCCCACATGGACCGTGGGGTGGGGAAAAAGCCCACATGGGCTGGCCGCACTAGCCCCCAAGTCCCATGTATTTTAAATCTAGAGATAAGATACACTCTCTAAACTTAAAGGGATTTCTCCCTTGTGGCCGGCCCTAGGAGGGTTTTGGCCGCCCCTCCTTTCCCCTATCCTATATAAACAGAGGGGAGGTGCAAGGGAGGAGAAGCCCATCCATTGCTAGCCGTAGCCTCTCCCATCTCCCTCCAACTCCTCGTCTGGTTGGCTTGGCGAAGCCCTGTCGGAGTTCCACTGCCACTACCACCACCACATCGTCGTGCTTGTTAAAATCCCATCTACCTATTCCCCCCTCACTTGCTGGATCAAGAAGGAGACGTCGCCGAGTCATACATGTGCAGATCTCGGAGGTGCCGCTCGTGTGGTGCTTGGATAGGATTGGATCGTGACGCAAGTATGACTATGCCAACCACAATCATTAGATCATTAACGCTTTCGGTCTACAAGGGTATGTAGACACACTACCCTCTCATTGCTAGCATCTCCATAGAATAGATCTTGGGTGTTCCGTAGGGAAAAATGTTTTGCATGAAATGTTCCCAATTAATGGCATCATGACCTAGGTCTATGTGTAGATGTTATGCATGAGTAGAACATAAATTGATTGCGGGTGTCGATGTTCAGATTTCTTACCTCCCTTGTTATTTTTGGATTTGGCGGTTGAACGGATTGATACGGTTGACTAGAGGGGGGGTGAATAGGAGACTGCAAATTTTAATCTTTCTTGTAGATTTTAAGGCTTAGCGGATAAAAGAGTTCACTAGATATGCAAGTAGGTGAATGCAACCTATATGACAAGCAAGCTCCAAGAAGAAAAGCTAGGAAACAAACTACTTAGCAAGCCAACAAGCATACAACAACAAATAAAGGTGCGGAAAAGGATTAACCACAAGTGAGACGAGGACGCGGATTTTAACCCAAAGTTCACTCTTCCTTGGGGAAGAGCTAATCTCCGTTTGGAGCGGTGCCGGAGCCAAAGCTTGCGGAATGCCACCAAGGGCTCACCGTATTCTCCTTTGAGTCACCCCCAATGGATGAGCCTCGAACCACTCGGGGTTGGTCTTGAAGGCGACCGCCACACCTTAACAAACTTCTCCGGAGCACACCACAAGCAAGGAATCTTCCGGAGGAACCTCTAATCGCCTAGGAGCCCAAGCTCCAAGAGTAACAAGTCAATGGGGAAGAAATGTTGCGGGGAACGCGATTTGGTTTGGTCAAGTTGTAGATTGGGTCTTGCTCTCCCAATCCCCAAAGTTTCAACAAGTTTGGGTGGAGGGATTTAGAGTATTGAGCAAAATGGGGTGTAGCAATGGTGGAGCTCAACAAGACATTAGGGTTAAAGGTTGGAGGAGGAAGAAAGGCCTTTTTATAATGTTCATGGGCTGGTGGGGATTTCTGCCCGTTGGACCCCGTGTGCACGGGCTAAGTCAGCCTCGTGCGCACGGGGTATCCAGAGACAATCGCACCACCCCGTGCGCAAGGGGTCAAAAGACCTCGTGCGCACGGGGTATCCAGAGAGTTACGCAGTACCCCGTGCGCACGGGGGTCAAAAGACCCCGTGCGCACGGGGTACCCAGAGAGTTACCCAGTACCCCATGCCCACGAGGGTCAAAAGACCCCGTGCGCACGGGGTACCCAGTAACTTACTGTTGCAACCTTCTGAGTACCACAGCACACACAGTATGTTCATATGAGGTGGTTGGAGTGGGAAGGGTAAGAGAGTAAGGCTCGGCAAAGGCATTCCCACACAACATTTATCCACACAGACCCCTCTTAATAGTGCGGTCTTTCCTACGATTCGAAGCAAACCAAAACTAAACCTTCGAAGCGTCGAAAGACCACGCCTTTGTCCTTTTTGAAATGGGGGGTCGCACGTCTCCATCGCGGGCACTTAGAACCAATAACCTGAGATAAACTTTAGCAACCGATATTAGTTCAACTAACCACATTGTCATCACACCAAAATATAGCTTAAGTGCCATTAGCACTTTCAATCTCCCCCTTTTTGGTGCATTGATGACAACGTGGTTAGAGCATGGCAAAGAGGATAAACAGATAGAAAGCCATGGAGCAAATAATGATCATGATAGCTCCCCCTATATGTGTGCCCAAAAACAAGAATGCATCTAGTACACCCATAGGAGGTTTGACCAAGATCATTATTGACAAGTCATGAGATACATCAAAATAAACCTATAACGGTGCCTAGATCTCATGACACAGTGTGGTGAGCAAATAATGTGAGACCCAATAAGCATAAGAGGATAATAGCAAGGTTCAAGAATAAAGCTAGAGTCTCACAATAACGCTAGAGGCTCACAACCACACAGACAGAAAGGAAATAAGAGTATCTCAAGCCAACTAAAACCAACCAACAGCGAGAAACACGAGGCTTGAGATCTCAACACACCCACGAACACACAACCACACACACCACTTCTCCCCCTTTGTCATCAAGACAACAAAAAGGAGACAAATGGCGACACGAGACCCACTAGACAAGAGGAGGAGCACTCGAGGCATCATCATCATCATCAAAACGCCACCCGACCATTGGGAAAGACCGAGCAGTGGCCTCACTGTCGACGTCCTCGGAACCTGGACCGACCTCCTCACCAGCAGCAGCCCTTGCTGCCTTCTGCTCACGCCGAACAAGCTTCTCCTTGTTGATTTCCTTGATCTGACGATGCTGAATCGACTGACACATCTAGAACATGTTGCTCAAGGTCTTGAACAGCGACTTCTTCTCTCCCTTGGCAAAGATGGCCTCAGAGCCAACAGACTTGGCCTTACCACGAGGGATCCGTGCAGTAGAGGACATGCCTGGAGTGAAAGTAGCACGATCCTCAGGCCTAGGGTTGCGCCCCTTCTTGATGGGCACATAGGGAGCAGGAGCAGCTGGGGTCCAGTTGGAGTTGCGCTTGGGAACAACAGTCTTGAAGCTAACAATGTACTTTGCTGGACAAACGGTCTCAATCAATGCCTGTATGAAAGGAGCATAGATCAAGGACTTGTTCTCTTAAACACACTGGCGCAGCTCGTAGTACATGAAATCCAGAACATCCACTTTCTTCTTCTGATGAAGATACACAAAGACATCAAGCATGGAGCTCCGAATGTTATGGGAATCCCCGTCCTTTGGAGTGAGGGTATACCTCAGGATATGGCGCATGGTGTCATAGAGGGGCAAGAGGTCTTTGATTGACCCAGTGACAAACGAATTCTCTTGTTTGTAAGCAAAGGCAATCTCATCCTTAGTGTGCTGCCCACTTTCCCGAACAATGCCAAACTCATCAGAAACAGTCTCTTCATCCATGAATGGGTAGGGAATGATCTCGGAGAACTTTGCCATAGGAGCTGAGCACTGATACGTTCTGGACATCCATGTGAGGGTGCGAGCAGAATCATTGGAGAAGTACAGAGTGGCAAAGACATGCATCACTAGATATTCATTGTAGGGGTGGTTGAAGGTGACAAACGGAATTAGACCCAGTCGTCCAAGAGCGGAGTACACACCGGGATACATATGATCATTGTCGTGCAAACTCTCAGTGTTGACTTTCTTGTGAGGAGCAAACTTCTTTGACTTGGTCATAAGAAGCTCATGATAGATTCTTTGCTGAAACCCATTCTTGAAACGGGGATCCATTCCCATACTCATGGCCTTAACATACAGATGGTTCTGTCTCTCAGCCCAGATCTCTGGCTTGGTCCACTTGACAAGAGACATATTCCGGAGGTCACGCCTGCCCGGAGTAGCTTCCTCCGGACTAGACTCCTCTTCCTCTTCTTCATCTTCCTCATCACGATCATCTTCTTCATCTTCCTCACCAAGATCCTCTTCTTCTTCTATCTCATCATCTTGTGAGTCATATTCTTCCTCAGATTCATCGGAAGCCTCAACAACGGGCCGCTTTGAGGCTGCACGGCGAGCACGGCCCTAACCTGTCCCAGACCCCTGACCCATGCCTTCAGACGGCTGACGACGAGCAATGGTGAAGTCCTTTGATCCTCCTTTTGCACACTTGCGACGAAGCTCAGACCTCTTGTCAGCGGAGTCTGAAACACACAGAAAAACCCAATAACACAAAGCATGAGGCACAAATGAGTACAAGTGCAAGATAAATGGCAAGGAGATAGACAAAAGTCTAGGCAATAGTTCCTGGATAGCCCGTGCGCACGAGGGTTTAGACCTCATGGGCACGGGCGTCCCGTGCGCATGGTACAGGACCGTGGGCACGGAGCCCCGTGCGCACGGGGATCAAACACCCCGTGGACACGGGGGTCTCCCAGCGGCAGCCACTGCCAGGAAGAGCTCCGGGAGTGGGTGCAGCAGAGGGACCAACGGATCTAAGCACTAGACTTCTATCTACAAACTAGTTGAGGCCAAACGGATCTAGGGAGCAAAGAAACCCTAAATCTAGAACAAAAGAAGAGGACTCAAGGAGATGGAACAAGAGGAGAGGACCAACCGGAGGAGGACCCCATCAGGATCCAGATCCACAGAGGAAGAACTCCGACAAAGCCCGGAGGAGCTCCGGCGAGTGGAGGCGACGACGGCGGTGCTGGAGGCTTCCTGGGGAGTGGAGGGGGCGAATGGGTGGGAATGAACCCGAGCCCCCCCCCCCATGCCCCACCTCTTCAGGACCAGAAACCGCAGACCCCATGCGCACGGGCTAAGTGAGCCCCGTGCGCACGGTACAGAGCCCGTGGGCACGGGGTCCCGTGTGCACGGTACAGGCCCGTGCGCACGGGGTATTCAAGAACTTTGACATAAGTGAATCTTTAAATACAGGGCTGAGTGTATATGTGGAAAGTCCTATCACTATGGAAAGGGTATATGTGGAGCACTTGTACCAAAAAGAAGCGAGGAGAACCAACCAAAAAAGAAAAGAACCACCACACCACATACACAAAACAAACACGGACAAGCCTCAAGTGAGGGCGGTGGCTGAGGCCACCATGTTTGAGTTTACTTGGTATGGCACCGCGAAGATATGAACCTTGGGCCCAAGACCAATACTCATCTTTGAAGCACAAGTACCACCTAAAGTGGCTTATGTGAAAGATTATGTTTGTTTTATGCACTTCTAGGATCAGATAGCTCATGAGTTGAGCTAGCTCCCCCTAGACATGTGCCTACATCTAAGAAAGATAGTACATGAGTATGTGTATGCGAGCAAGAGTTTCATCTGAAGTTACTAATATCCACGATATTTAGCTCATGCCTTAACTCGCGGAATCTTGCTTCGTCAAGGGGCTTGGTGAAGATGTCTGCTAGTTGATTCTCGGTGTTGACATGGAGTAACTCAATGTTTCCCTTGGCCACATGATCTCTAATGAAATGATGATGAATCTCAATATGCTTGGTCTTGCTATGTTGAAACGGATTCTTGGCGATCTTGATGGCACTTTCATTGTCACACCAAAGAGGCACTTTGTCACATTTGAAACCGTAATCCATCAAAGTTTGCCTCATCCATAGTAATTGGGCACAACAACTTCCGGCAGCAATATACTCGGCTTCGGTTGTGGAGAGAGATATACAATTTTGCTTCTTTGAAGACCAACTTACCAACGATCTCCCTAGGAATTGACATGAGCCGGATGTGGACTTGCGATCAACCTTGTCTCCGGCCCAATCTGAATCCGAGTAACCCATTAACTCAAATGATGATCCCTTGGGATACCAAAGGCCCAAGTTTGGGGTATGAACCAAATATCGAAAGGATCCTTTTCACTACCGAATAGTGGCTCCCCTTAGGAGCGGATTGAAATCTTGCACACATACACACACTCAACATAATATCTGGCCTAAATGCACAAAGGTAAAGCAAGGAACCGATCATAGAGCGATATACCTTTTGATCCACTTCTTTACCATTTGGATCAAGATGAAGTTTACCATTTGTGGCCATGGGTGTCTTCATTGGCTTGACATCTTGCATTTTGAATCTCTTGAGCATGTCTTGGATATAACGAGATTGATTGATGAAGGTTCCGCCTCTCAATTGCTTCACTTGAAAACCGAGAAAGAACTTCAACTCTCCCATCATGCTCATCACAAATTCCTTAGTCATAAGATTCTCAAACTCAACGTTAATAGCATGGTTAGTTGACCCAAAGATAATATCATCAACATATATTTGGCAGACAATCAACTCTCCTTTTACCCTCTTCGTAAAGAGAGTGGAATCTATTACCCCAATCTGGAACCCCTTCTCGCTTGGGAACGCCGTAAGGTGATCATACCAAGCACGAGGTGCTTGTTTGAGTCCATAGAGTGCCTTATGGAGTTCATAAACGTGAGAGGGATGATCGGGGTCTTCAAAACCGGGAGGTTGCTTTACATACACCAACTCCTTAAGAGGACCATTAAGAAATGCACTCTTAACATCCATTTGATATAATTTGAAATCATGATGAGAGGCCTAAGCAAGCAAGATGCGAAGGGATTCGAGACGGGCAACGGGGGCAAAAGTTTCACCAAAGTCCAAACCTTCAACTTGGGTGAAACCTTGTGCCACTAACCTTGCCTTGTTCCTTATTACTTGTCCATATTCATCTTGTTTGTTCTTGAAAATCCACTTTGTTCCAATGACATTATGAAATTCCTTGGGTCTTTCTACAAGGGTCCACACTTTGTTGCGTGTGAAGTCGTTGAGTTCTTCATGCATGGCATCTATCCAATCCGGATCGTCAAGGGCATCTTCCACCTTAAGGGGATCAACACAAGAGACAAACGAGTGATGTTCACAAAAGTTTGCCAAATGTCTACGAGTAGTTACCCCCTTTTTGATGCTTCCGTAGATGTTCTAGGTGAGGTGTTGAAGATGTTTTAGCTTGGCGGCCACTTTTGCTCTTTGCGGTCAAGCTCTTCTTCACTTGGTTTTGGACTTGATGAAGAAGCTTGCCCTTGAGATTGATTTAGCCTTGGAGACGCTCTTCTCTTTGCAACCACAAGTTCTTGCTCAGTAGGAAGTGATGACGATGAATACACTTGTGGTTGGGGTTGATCTAGATCTTGATCATGACTTTGAGCTTGATCTTGAGCCTCAACGATTGGTTCTTCATTATTCGGAAGAGTTTGCTCTTGATCTAGCTCAGGAATATGAGGGTCTTGATCTTGTTCTTGGATAGGTTCATTACTTCCCAAGGCATCTTGTACAAGTGGTGTCGGTGATGACTTCCCTTGTGGAAAATCCTCAAGAGGGGCTCTTACTCCTTCTTCTTCTACTTAGACATGGGGTGTTTCTTGTGGGAGAATGTGGCCTATCCCCATTGTCCTTATAGCTTGTGAAGGAGCCTCATCACCTACAACATTAGGAACAATTTGCTCCATGCGGGAGCCGTTATCTTCATCAAACTCCACATTTACCGTTTCCTCAATGCATCCGGTGGATTTATTGAGAACTCGGTAAGCATGAGAGTTTGATGCATATCCAACAAATATGCCCTCATAAGTTCTAGACTCAAATTTAGCTAACCGGGATTTTTTGTTTAAAATGAAACACTTACAACCGAATACTTGAAAGAATTTGACGTTGTGCTTTCTCCAAATTAGGAGCTCATAAGGGGTCTTATTCTTGAGCTTGCGAGGATAAAGCCGGTTTGAAGCATGGCACGCGGTGTTGATGGCTTCTGCCCAAAGCTTGTATGGTGATTTGTACTCATCAAGCACGGTCCTAGCCATCTCAATAAGATTCCGATTCTTCCTCTCCGCAACACCATTTTGTTGGGGAGTATATTGTGCGGCATATTGGTGCTTTATCCCCTCTTCACTCAAGAATTCATCCATTGTATAGTTTTTGAACTCGGTGCCATTGTCACTTCGGATTGCCTTGATCTCACAGTTATGTTGACGTTGAGCTTCTTTGGCAAAGTTGATGAAGGTTTCTTGAGTTTCATCTTTAGTCTTGAGAAAGAACACCCAAGTATATCTTGTGAAGTCATCAACAATGACAAGGCAATATCTCCTTCCTCCCAAACTATCATATGTTGGAGGCCCAAATAGATCCAAATGGATAAGATTGAGGGGCCTCAAGGTGGTGATGATAGTCTTCACTTTGTGAGCTTTTTCATGAAGCTTTCCGGCAATGTAAGCACTACAAGGACGATCTTTGGCAAAATACACATTGGTTAGTCCAAGAATGTGCTCCCCCTTTAAGAGAGCTTGTAAATTTCTCATGCCCATGTGGGCTAGCCTACGGTGCCATAGCCACCCCATGTCAGCCTTGGCCATTAGGCATGTTGCAAGATGAGTTTTCTCTTTTGAGAAATCAACCACATAAAGGTTGTCTTCAACATGCCCAACAAAGACCACTTTGAGATTTCTCCTCTTAAAGACGGTCACATGGAATTCACCAAAATGTGAATCATATCCGGCACGAGCCAATTGAATAGTTGAAAGTAAATTGTAGTGAAGGGATTGGACAAGCATGACATTTGCAAGAGATGAATCATTAGAGATTACCACCTTGCCCAAACCCAATACCTTTCCCTTGCTATTTTCACCGAAGGAGATGTTCGAAGAGGCCTTGAGTGAATCAACGAACTCCACAAGCATCTCCCTTTCTCCGGTCATATGATTGGTGCATCCACTGTCGATCACCCATTGAGTTCCACCGGAGACATAGTCCTACAATAATCAAGCTTTGGTTATAGGTACCCATTTTGCAATGGGTCCTGGTGAGTTAGCAACAAGGGTCTTGGGAACCCAAATAGTCGAAGCATAATCATCATAGTTAGTTCCAACAAATTTTGCAAAGGTATAGCCATCATATCCTCTCATGAGAACATATGATGGATTGTTCTTGCCGGCAAAATTCTTGGGAATAGCCTTGTCCCTAATGACCTTACCATTCCCAACACCCTTCATTTCCTTCTCCTTCTCCTTGTGCCCTTCTTGCACAAACACTACCTTTTGGGGAGGGGAAGGAGTCGGACCGATCTTCTTGTTGTTGTTGTTGTTCTTCTTCTTCTTCTTCTTGTTCTTACCACTCTTAGATGCGGGATTAAACCCAACTCCCTCCTTGGCAACACACTCCTTTTGGTTGCTCAAGAGATCGTTTAGGTTTTTTTCCCCTTGGATGCATGATACAAGCCCTTTCTCAATTAGAGCTTTCAACTTCTTATTTTCCTCTTGAAGGGAGGTGCAATCATGAGCAAAGTTAGCCATACAAGCATCATCATTTAAATCAATATGAGGTACGGAAGTGAGAGCCTTAATGGTTGTATCTTTTAATTGAGCATAAGACTCGGTGAGAGCAATGAGGTCACCTTTGACAACCTTGGAACTAATCACAAGGAACTCATGCTCCTCAACAAGTCTTGTATGGTCAACTATAAGTTTTTCAACTCTAACGTTAAGAGAATCTTTATTCTCAAGAGCAAGTTGCAGAGCATCATTGGTTTTAACAAAGTCAATTTGATGAGCAGACAAGGCTTCCTCAAGTGATGCTCTCATGACACTCTCTTCATTAAGTTCTTGTTCGAGGAGATCAACTCTCTCTTTTTCCTCTATAAGGAGGTTCTCAACGTTCTCAATAAAGTCATCGTGTTTGGCGAGTGACTTAAGGAGATCGCCAAAACGAGCACGAGCTTCACCATGAAGAGTTTTCATGAAAGCCATTAAGGATTCCTCATCATTATCCACACCCTCCTCACACTCATCCTCCACTATCTCACATGAGACATTAGGAGTGTAGTTGTCGGGTCTCTTGGGTTTGGACTTTGTTTGTACCTCTTTGGCCATGAGGCATCGATGAGTGAATGGCTTGTCCTCGTTTGGAGAGTCGAAGAGGCCGGTGGTGGAGGAGGAGGTAGTGGCATGCATGGCGAAGGCGGCCGTGCCCACTTGATCATCATCACCGTCATCTTTATCTCCAGACCTGTATTCTTCATGAACAAGAGCCTTGTCATCGTTCCTCTTTGCAAACCTGGTGAACTTCTTCTTCTTAAGCACAAGCTTCTCGGACTTGTCTTCACGTCACTCATATGGACAATCATGAACAAAGTGTCTTGGGCTATCACAATTGTAGCATTTCATTCGTCGAAAAGATCTTCCTTGAAGATTTCTTCCTTTGTTTGCCATGGTCCCGGAGTACTTCTTGACTAAGAGAGCCAAGTCTTCTGCAAAATCATTTTCCGGGCACGAGGTATCATTATCCTCCTCACATATCTCTTCACTCACTTCTTCCTCCCTTGAGGATTGGCTCATCACTTTCTTGGCCTACAAGGCAAGATTGGAGTTCTTGGTTGCTTGAGCTATTGCAAATGTTTTCTAGGACTTGGTTTCCAAAAGATCATGGGTAGAGAAGGTGGAAACAACTTGAGTCGAAGTCAACTTGTGATAGTCCGGACGTTGATGAACCATCATGACCATGGTATGTTCTGTGAGAACCATAGCATCTATGAACTTGTCCTTGATGAATTCATCATTTGCCCAAGTGCACCCAAAGGTTCTCAAGTTGAGCACAAGGGACTTCAACCTTCGGTAAACCTCTTCTGCGGACTCACCCTCATTCCTCACCAAGATATTGACTTCTTGTTTGAGCAAGGCCAACCGAGATCTTCGAATTGCTTCATCTCCTTCAAGAGCCTCCTCAAGGCAATCCCAAATTTCCTTTGCGGTTTTGAGAAGAGCAATGGAATCACTATAGTCTTCAGTCACAGCGTTGCGAAGGATGTTGTGTGCGGTAGCATTGAGTTGATCATCAACTGCTTCCCTTGGAGTGAGATTCATTGGGTCCTTGGGGTTGAATCCATTGACCACAATCCACCACAATTGAGTTGAAGCACTGCGCATGTGAGACTCCATATCTAGCTTCCACTTAGCAAATGCATTAGCTTTCAAAGGGGGCGGAGGCCCAACAGGATTAATGCGGGGATGTTTCAAGGGTTGAGGAGAGTAAAAGGGTTCCACGGCATTGTACTGTGGAACTTGAGTACGAGACGGGGAAGCAAGAGGTTCCCTCGAGTCATCTGCATCATGAACCTCATTTGGGTTAAACGAGTTTGATGCGGACGTTGATGGCTTTAGGTGAGCATCAATTTCCTCCTTGACTGAGGCACGAACCTCTTTCAACATAGAGACTTTGAGGTCCGCAAACATTGAAAGAAGATCGGCCGCGGTCAAGGGGACATTCGGGTTAGTAGTAGCGGCAGGAGCAACGAATGGAGCACCAAGTGTCTCAGTCACGGCGAGGGGTTGGTTTTGACCATCCCCCGCAACGGGTAGGCCACCTCCCTCATTCCCTATATCGACCATATCCTCTAAGGTTGTAAAACCTTATATTAGAGCACGAGGCTCTGATACCAATTGAAAGGATCGATACGGTCGACTAGAGGGGGAGGGGGGTGAACAGGAGACTACAAATTTTAATCTTTCTTGTAGAGTTTAAGGCTTAGCGGATAAAAGAGTTCACTAGATATGCAACTAGGTGAATGGAACCTATATGACAAGCAAGCTCCAAGAAGAAAAGCTAGGCAACAAACTACTTATCAAGCCAACAAGCATACAACAACAAAGAAAGGTGCGGGAAAGGATTAACCATAAGTGAGACGAGGACGCGGATTTTAACCCGAAGTTCACTCTTCCTTGGGGAAGAGCTAATCTCTGTTTGGAGCGGTGCCGGAGCCAAAGCTTGCGGAATGCCACCAAGGGCTCACCGTATTCTCCTTCTAGTCACCCCCAATGGATGAGCCTCGAACCACTCGGGGTTGGTCTTGAAGGCGACCACCACACCTTTACAAACTTCTCCGGAGCACACCACAAGCAAGGAAGCTTCCGGAGGAACCTCTAACCACCTAGGAGCCCAAGCTCCAAGAGTAACAAGTCAATGGGGAAGAAATGTTGCGAGGAACGCGATTTGGTTTGGTCAAGTTGTAGATCGGCTCTTGCTCTCCCAATCCCCAAAGTTTCAACAAGTTTGGGTGGAGGGATTTAGAGTATTGAGCAAAATGGGGTGTAGCAATGGTGGAGCTCAACAAGACATTAGGGTTAAAGGTTGGAGGAGGAAGAAAGGCCTTTTTATAGTGTTCATGGGCTGGTGGGGATTTCTGCCCGTTGGACCCCGTGCGCACGGGCTAAGTCAGCCCCATGCGCATGGGGTATCCAGAGACAATCGCACCATCCTGTGCGCATGGGGTATCCAGAGAGTTACGCAGTACCCCGTGCGCACGAGGGTCAAAAGACCCCGTGCGCACGGGGTACCCAGTAACTTACTATTGCAACCTTCTGAGTACCACAGCACACACACTTTGTTCATATGAGGTGGTTGGATTGGGAAGGGTAAGAGAGTAAGGCTCGGCAAGGGCATTCCCACACAATATTTATCCACACAGACCCCTCTTAATAGTGCGGTCTTTCCTATGACTCGAAGCAAACCAAAACTAAACCTTCGAAGCATCGAAAGACCACGCCTTTGTCCTTTTTGAAATGGGGGGTCGCACGTCTCCATCGCGGGCACTTAGAACCAGTAACCTGAGATAAACTTTAGCAACCGATATTAGTTCAACTAACCACATTGTCATCACACCAAAATATAGCTTAAGTGCCATTAGCACTTTCAGCGGTATTGTGGGATGAAGCGGTCCGGACTAACTTTACTTGTCCTCGCACAAGAGACGGGTTCCACGAGTAGCATACAACTTATATTGCATAAAGTGGCTAGCGGGTGTCTGTCTATCCCACTTTAGTTGAATCTGATTTGACAATGGCGGTCCTTGTAGAAGGTTAAAAGGCAACTTGTATATCACCGTTGTGGCATTGTGTAGACAAGAACGGTTCTTCTAGATTGCCCCTAGAAGCCACGTAAAAAATTGCAAAAAAAAAATTTTAAAGGACGTCTAACTTGGTTTTGTAGAGCATGTGATGTGATGTGATGTATGAGACGATCATGTTTTGTCATAGCTCATGACTTGCATGTCGATGAGTACGGTAAGTGGCAGGGGCCATAAGGTTGTTTTTAATTTACTGTATGACTTGAGTGTCAACCATTAAATGCCATGTAATTGCTTTACTTTATCGCTATGAGTTAGCGATGGTTGTAGAAGCAATAGTTGGTGGAATGAACTACATGACAACACCATGCATGGAGATGATGGAGATCACGGTGTCATGCCAGTGATGATGGAGATCATGCCTGTGCTTTGGAGATGGAGGTCAAAAGCACAAGAAGACAAATGACATATCATGTCACATATTGGTTGCATGTGATATTTGTCTTTTATGCATCTTATTTTGCTTAGAACAACAGTAGCATTATAAGATGATCCCTTCACTTAATATCAAGATAAAAGTGTTCTCCCTTAGTATCCACCATTGTGAAAGTTCATTGTTTTGAAGCACCTCGTGATGACCGGGTGTGATAGACTCTTCGTTCACATACAACGGGTGTAAGCCAGTTTTATACATGCGGAAATGCTTTGGTAAGTTGACAAGCCTAGCATGTACAGACATGGACTCAGAACATGGAGAACCTAAAGGTTAAACATGAGTCATATGGATGATATGATCAACATGTAGATGTTCACCATTGAAACTACCCCATCTCACGTGATGATCAGACTTGGGGTAGTGGATTTGGATCATGTAACACTTAACAACTAGAGGGATGTTGATTTAAGTGGGAGTTCATTAGAAATTTGATTAGTTGAACTAATTATCATGAACATAGTCTAAATGTCTCTACAAATATGTTCCAGATCAATGGCTCGCAATGTAGCCCCTCTGAATTTCAATGCGTTCCTAGAGAAAGAAAAGCTGAAAGATGATGGAAGTAATTATGCAGACTGGGTCCGTAATCTCGGGATTATACTCACTGCTACATAGAAGGCTTATGTCCATGATGCACTGCTAGGTGTGTGCTACTTCTTGAGCTTGCGTTGGTTTTTCCCTTGAAGAGGAAATGGTGACGCGGCAAAGTAGAGATAGTATTTCCCTCAGTTAAGAACCAAGGTATCAATCCAGTAGGAGGAACACACAAGTCTCCAATGATAGCACCTGCACAAACAAATACTTGCACCCAACGCGATAAAGGGGTTGTCAATCCCCTCACAGTAACTTGCAAGGATCAAATCTGATAGAGACAGGTATAAAAGATAACACTACAAAAAAGACACATCCTTGACATTATGGGCCGAACAAAAGAAATTATGTCATGCTTATGACACTTCTATGACGATAATTGTGACAAAACCATGTATCATCATAGATGTGGTGGGCTCCTACTTCTATGACAAAAAATCTTGACAGAAAATGGGCTTTTTGGCCTGGGCGGGCTGGGCACACACCTGCATGACATTCTTTGGGTAGTCCATGACGGAGAAAATCATGGTAGAAGCGAGGGGGAGGAAATTTTTTGGGAGTTCCTGATTACGGTGGTGGTCGGGGCTGAGCGATGCACGGAGGTTTGCATGTTTCTCTCGTACACATATGCGTGTGAGTGCGAGGCGTTGGGCTCTAACTGAACCCGAGTGAGGCGTTTGCTTACTGAACTAGAGCGATTGCACTAGCTACGTTACTGAACCCGAGCGATCGATCCCTTGGCTGTTAACTAAACCTGAGCATTTCTTTGCTACTGCTGCTAACTGAAGCCGATCGAACATGCTGCCTCTTGATGAATAGTGGCCGTTGTTGGTGGTTGGATGAACAGTTCCTGGTGGGGTTGGATGGATGAACAGGACCCCATGGTAGTAGAGACCGTTGCCGCTGGATGAACATGACCCCAATCAAGGAGGCCGACACACCCGAGCTGGTTGGGGGTGGATGAACAGGACCCCGTGGAGGGCTGGTTGAACAGTAGACGGTGGAGGCCGGATGAACAATAGCCAATGGATGAACAGTAGCTACGGGAGGCAGGAGGAAGACGCGGTGGATGAACAGTAGCAGGTGGAGACTGGAGGAAGTCGACGGTGGATGAACAGTAGCCCGTGGAGGCTAGAGCGAGGCATTAGACGGTGGATGAGCAGTAGCCTGTGGAGTCCCATTTTGCGGTACGCCACACCCCTCCCGATGAACAGGACCCATTTTGACCGTACGTGCTCCAACACATGTCAGTTTCCTCCATTATGCGGTACGCTAGACCCTTCCTGATGAACAGGACCCTCTTTTGACCATACGCGGTCGAACAGAAGGCCGTTTCCTTCATTATGCGGTATGCCAGACCTCATTTTGGCTATTCCGTCCAAGCCGGTAGGCTCCCGATGAACACGAGCATTCCGTTGCCTCCCGATGAACATGACGCAGTTTCTTCATTTCGACCCAGCCGGTTGGCTACCGATGAACAAGATGCCATTGTTGTCGTTTGTTGCCTCTCCATGTACACGAGCCCTGGCCGTACATATGCGCGAGTAGGTGTTTGAGACACCACCCGTATGTACATACGTGGCCGTATTTTTTCGCATGTGGTTGTACGTACGTGTACACCGTTTAGAAGGGACTGCTTGAACTGCTACATCAGGGGCTCTACTACTACACGTGCCACTGCTTGCTCGGCCACAGTTCACCATTGCAGAGAGACCGATCGACCAATATGTACTTACACGTTTGTGACCAGACAGACAACACTACGTATTCTTCGACCGGGTAGGTCCCAGCCACCAGGGAGGATAAGGAGGCAGTCCCTTGCGTGCGAAGATATATGTGGTGGGTCCCAACTGTTAGGGGGAGGAATCATTTTTTTGCATGTAATAAGGAGGAACTTCCTTGTGTGCGAAGATGTAGCTGGTGGGTCCAGCTATTAGCCTCACCGTCGTTCGTTGACAACGTTGACCATGCCGCACGGAGAGAACCAAGGTGGTGGACCACGACGAGGCCTTTTAAGGGAACGATGCGGAGTCGAGGAATATGACGCAGTGGATGCCCATGTGGAGGGGAGTACGAGGGTTCACTTGTCCCATCGCGGTGTGAGGCTGCCATCGCCGGAGAATAACACGGGATGTGAGTGAGTAGAGGGAAGGCCTGGCCGGCAGTGGGATTAGGGTTGGGCGGTGAGGCCTGCGCGGCAGCACTGGCGCCCACGGGAGGCAGGAGCAGGCGGTCCCACCAGCGCTAATTTGGGCGGTTGGACCAAGAAGATCAGAGGTTGAAGCAGCAGCACAGCTGTTAGATTAACATCCAATGATCCAACTGCTAGAATCATTTGTTGACTAAGTTGACAAAGTCATGCATATGCGCCAGCTTAGTAGGCCCGCAAGTCAGCGTAATAAGGAGGCACTTGCTTGTGTGGGTCCCTATTGTCAGCCTCTCCACTTACATCCCTCTTCCGATGGATGTCGTTTGTTGACCATGTTGACCATGCTGTGCTGAGAGCACCAACACGATGGACGACAGTGAGGCCTTGGAAGGGAATGACCCGAAGCCAGTGAAGCCACAGCAGTGGATGCCCACACTGAGGGGAGTATGAGGGGTGACTGGTCAGTTGTGGGGTGAGGCTGCCGTCGCCGAAAAATAATAGGAGGTGCGGGTGGGTAGAGGGATGGCCTGGCCAACAATGGGAGTAGGGTGAGCCCGTGAGGCCTGCGCGGCAGCAAAGCTGGCCATGAAAGGAGGGAGCAGGCAGTCCCACCGGTGCTGGTTTGAGCGGCTGGAGCAGGAAGAGCAAAGATTGAAGAAGAACAACGGCCCTTGGATGGACATCCAATAGTCACTGCTCTCCTGTGTTGACTATGTTGACATGGCCTTACGTGCGCGTCAACCTTTTTTTTAGGAAAGCGTGTGCGTCAACCTCTTTTTTAGGAAAGCGTACATGTCAACCTATAGTAGGCGCACAAGTCAGCCTCAAATCTGTGGAAAACAGCATACAACCCATTTCCCATTATCTCTAATAATTTACAGCCCATTTGCTAATTTTTAAGGATATTTTCGGGGCCCAAATTCTTTTTATTAGTATTACAACCCATATTGTGACCACGATTAAAAAATTCTATGAAATTTTGCATATTTCGGTGCGGTCAGAACTATTTTTTAATCCCAAAATTTCGAGTCACATTCAAACTAATTTGAAAAATAAATTTATATCAATATAAAATACAAATAATTGTCCACACATAAAAATCCATGGAATTTAAAATCTCGAAATGAAAAAAAATTGAAACTAATTGCCGGTTTGATGTGTTTCAAAAATGTACAGCCCATTTCTCATTACGGATAGCCCATTTTCTGGGCAAGCCGAATGAAACTCTCCTCGTCTTCAAAGATTTGCAGCCCAGCAGGGCTGACAAAAACAAGTAGGCCTCGGTTGGGTATTGTGCAAAAAAACAAAAAAAACTGGGCTAGCCATTTTCAGAAAGAAAAAAAAACTACCGGGCTGGTCTTGTGGTAAACATAAAATAAAAGGATGGCTAGACAAGCCAGAGTGGCCTGCACAGCGCAGTTGACACCCTGCTCCTGTCACAAAAACCAAAAGCACTGGGTGAGTTGTTGGGTCCTACTATCAGCCGCTCGTTGTGCAATTCTCTCATTCATTGACTACGTTGACAATGGTATGGGACCCAGATGTCAGAAATCCATTAGGAGGAACCATTTTTGGCTTGAAATAAGGAGGCACTTGCTTGCGTGCTGCCATGACCCTGGTGGGTCTCTGCTGTCATCATCTCCACGTACAATCATCTCCTGATTGTGTTCGCATCAACCTACTAGGCCCACAAGTCAGCCTCTAAACCCGTAGCGGACAAATACAACCCATTTAAAAAATAATAGCCCATTCCATATGTTCAAACGGAAAGTTCAACATTCAGAACAAAGTAACATGTCTGATCCAGATATAGAGTAGTGAACTTCCACATTGACAACCATCATAGCCAAGTTAACTATCTACTCCCACTAATACTCTAGTAGTGTACAAGTACTAACTTACTCTTTGCTAATTAGACGATGTTGGCCGCCATATGCGGTACATGCTAAACGCCGGCATCGACGTCCTCCTCCTCACCTCGGACTTGCCAGAGGTGCGATAGGGCGCGTTGCTCACACCCGTTGGCCCTTTCCATGCCGGCGTGGTCCACCGAAGCTTCTGCTTCTAAGAGGGAAACCGACTTGGCGAGCAGGTAGTAAAACTCGGCATCGTGAACGCGTGCGTTGCCGATAGCCTCCAGGGCTATTTGCCGGGAACCTCCTTCCACGTAGTCGGCCCAATTGCGGTCGCTCTGCTCGTGACTCAGAGGGGCGTTGCGCTGCTGCTCCATGCCCCGCTGGCGGCGCAAATCGGTGATACGCTGCTCCTCTGCCAGGCAGTTGCGCTCCAACATGTCATCATACTCCGCATTTCCATCTAAAGACCGATAGAATGCCTCCTCCCTCTGTTTGCCTTCCGATGAAAAACTGAACACTAGTTCCGGCGGTGACCGCCTTCGGCATCGCCTATTGCGGACGGGCGGGGGCATGACAGATGTGGCGAGAGCGATGGAAAGTGGCGAGCGACGTCGAGCCACTGGGGGCTTATGAGGATAGGGCGAGTTGGGTGATGGCGCCATCGGAGAATGCCAGGAACCGGTAATTATAGGCGGAAGGTAGGTGAACTAGCATGTCACGGGAAACACGACGGTCATCGCGGTCATCGGAATTCAATGCATAAGGAGGCATGGCTTAGCGCGCCAGCTTGCCGTGGAAAACTAGAAAAACTAAAATTATGACTATGTCATCCCGTCCCGTCCCGTAAGTGGTGCATCTCATCCGTGAAGGGTCGCACATCGGCATGACGGTCAAACGAGTGCGCTCGATTCACCCAGATGAGGTACGTGCGTGATCCGCTGGTTATTCACGTAGGATCGAGTCGGACGGATAGTGTTGGTGTAGGATTGCAATAGCTGATTAACGTTCGCTCGGAGATAAGGCATTTATGAACGTTTTTGCGAGCGGTTTCTTCAGATTCGCATGGCATTTTCTTTAGAACAGCATGTCTGTTTCTTTAGAGGTAGGAATTTTTATTCAAAAAACTACCACCTTCGGATCTTGCATCGCAACGAAAAGTGTCTGGAGCGTATTAGTAGGCTAGCTAGCGATCGATTGGTAACTTGTAAACACTAAGCGCACAGAAATAAGGAACTGCTAGTAACATGTAAACACTGAGCACTCCGAAATAAGGATCGTGCTATGCACAATATTAAGAGCCGATCCGTTCGAAATGTTCACATGAGATTCACAGGCCTAGCATTGTAATATGTTCACATTAGTAGCCCAAATTCACAACCAACTAGTATGATTCCCATACATAAGATCAACATGTTAATGCATCTCAATGATTCACAGATCATATACAAATATGTAGCTCCAAAAGAAAAGATCTAGAAAAAACATATGTTCTTGCTACTAGAATGGATGCTTCTCTGGGCCAACATTCAGTATAGAGTGAAAGGAAAATTTGTTTGTGAAGTCTACATTTCCTCTTGCAAAAGTAAGTGGTTTCACCAACAACTAGAACCATGAGAATGAACCACACATAATGGAGGAACATCCACTGCAATATGATTTGGTTTTCTCTCAATCACACTGCGAGACTATTTTCAGAATACAAACTTTAACTTAGGCAAAATGATGCCCATTGTATAATTAGACCAAAGCAATGAAGCACCTAGTGTTGGCCAATAAATAGTACAGTACTACTTTTGTGCAGTCCATGAAGTGACTATCCAATCTTTCTTTGTCTATTTTCAAATGGCACTGTATGCAGTGACTATACTATTCTCTTGTGCAGTTCCACCAAAATTGAGTCACTTTGTTTGTTTGCCAAATAGTAATGGGCAGACATCTGTTTGCACAAATATCAAGCAACTAGTAAACATATATCCCACCTTGTATTTTCGGTTTAAACACCTCTCTGCTAGTCGTTTCCGCTTACCATGTGTCATGTTTTGCACAGGACAATTTGATACTGTCATGTTTTGCCCTAAACAATTTCGTACTGAATTGATTTGCTGGTACAGAGCAGAAATATAGCGCCTATTGTTCATCAGACCAAGGATATTCATGTTCGCAGTGATGGAAGAGGTGAAATCGATACAACAGAAATTGAGCATCCAATCATTGAATCATGTCCTGCACCTCCAATTTAGGTCCACCCTGAAGATAAATTCACATGCAAACCACTAACATTACTATCTAATGACAGTACAAAAAGATTAGCAAGATAGTAGCAAACCATGTACCTTCGCAATGAACAGCTCATAGTGCCACCAATTGGATATAACAGTTTGGAAGAAAACATGCTCATAATGTTGAACCATTTGGACTTTTTGTGCAGTTCCACTAAAATCGAGCATCCCTGTTTGCATGGATATTGAAAGTGTGATTACTTTAAAAGTGGCACTAGTTGAAGCATAGACTCACAAATACAAGCATTCCAATTTCTTAATGGGAAAAGGTAGCAAGACTGTTTCTAACCACCTATATGAAGGAATAAATAAGGAAACAATGACTAATGTCAGGAAGGCATACATAGTATTTTCTGAAAGATTGAACCATTCCCGACCTTTCCTCTTCTTTTAAGCATATTTTGTGCAGTTCAACTAAAATAAAATGCCATCATCGCCTTGACAATTCAATGACACTGTACAAAAAGAAATGACTTACCATTACATCATGATGTGAGGTATGTAATCGACAGGCATTAGAGACAAACATGCAGACCTCCTCCGTTAACGTAATGAACATTAATTTTAACACAGGCGTGACTAGCTTTTCCGGCATAATTCGAGTGAACTCTACACCTATTCCTTAATATATAAGATGTTTTCACAGTTCAATTTAAAGTACCCAAACATCTAGTATTTAGAAAAATAGGCAGTAGTTTTCTTGAGCACATATCTGGGAAAGCTTGCCACACCTTATATATGTCCATACGCTAATGCACCACCATTCGAATAGTACAAATATACACTAATCCAGTGGCTAGTGCAACAGTAGAGTAGTTTTTTTATTACGGGGTACAGTATAATGGTTTTACTGAACATATTTCCATAAGCTAGCACTGGAAGATGTCTATAAGCATTAACTATACAAAATGTAAATGTAACAAGTTTCAGCATTGGTATACTAACTGTGCAACAGCATTAAACCAAATACAAAAGTCTGAAGGTAACTAGCATTATTAACTAATGAAAGTATAAAAAATTGGAAACCATGTACCTTCAAGGTAAATATCATTTCGAACTCAAGGGGACCTAAAAATTGCTATCCCAATCTTGATAATCAATCAAACATAAAAACTTGATCAAACGAATCAAGAAAACAACCGGAGGAGGAGGTGCCCACTCTTGACCTTTCCTCTGCCCTTCATAATTTTTTTGTGTAGTTTAACCAAAATAAAATGACATCAGCGCCTTGGCATTTTGGTGACACTGTACAAAAAAAATTTGACTTATCTCATGAAAGAGAGGTATGTAATCTATAAGCATTAACAATGCAAAAATCAGAAGGTAGTAACAAGTTTCATCGTTCGTATACTGGCTATGCAACAACATTAGAATGCCTTAGCTGAAAAATCATTAATATATCCACAATCAACAGCTAACCCTGAAATAATCTAGTGACATTAAATGGCATTGCTTAAATTTATCGGTGGCATTAGACTGAGTGTGACATTAGTTAAATGTGGCATCACTTTAGTAATAGCATTGCTTGACTTTACCGGTGGCGTTATACTAACAACAAAAAAGTGGCAATAAGAGCATGGGAGGCCCATTCGTACAGTGGGCGCACCAGTACGATGTACCTCCACGGACACATAGTGTGGTGAGGGAGGTATGGTTGGCCAGAGCAACAAATATCCATGCAACATATGTGGATTACATCCCATTTTTGTTCTCTGTAGCCACCTTTTTCCTATGTGAGGACAACAAACCGATCGACCTGGTCATTCTCTATTGTGTTGTCATGCCTTTCTACCCTTTTTCAACCAAGAGACATGAGACTCGTTCCTTAGCTACTAATTTTCCCCTTTTCAACCTAGATGCGGGTTCGATACCTAGTCTCTTCGACAGTACTTTCTCCCTTAATTTCCTTATTCAACCCAGACATGGATTAGTCTTCATGAAGTAGGGTTTCCTTTAATAGTGCAAATTAAGTTTTCGTCTGTGTGACCAGCAGAGCAGAGGATAGCAAATTGGCGAGATGGTCGAGTGGAAAAAGATCCACATGGAGCGACGTGGCAGATGGGGCAATAGAACAATGGTATGGTTCAAAAAGAGGTAGCATACCTGAGGGTCGACGAAAGTGGCTTCGCTCGTGGTCGTCGTCCTCTGCACACACTGCGGCGGCGAGCTTGGGGGCGAAGGCCATCCCGCGCGGGCACTAGGTCTGAGAGGACGACCTTGTCGTCTGTGTGTGACCTCGCTCGCCGACGATGAGTGTGTCAACACTGCATGTCCTTTTGTTCCCCGGTGGATGGGATCCTAGTGGATCTGTGCCATCGGTGAGGAGGGAGAATGTGGGGCCACCACCATCTTTTTAGATCTGGAGAGAGGGTGATAGTGTTAGAAGCCAGTGGGCAGCCATTAGCAAGCAAGCGTTAAAGCTCCAGCTTATATAGTATCTTTTTTGATACTAGTACTAGAGGTGGAGTAGTGGTAGAGTAGTTTATATTTTCTCTACATACAGTACCAATTAGTTGTGCTTCGAAACAGAACGGCAGGCCATTAAAAAAATAAAGTCGAGAAATAATGAGGCACCTTGGGCCAACGCGGTCAGATCGCTTTTTGCACGAGAAATGACACACCATGTTTCATTGACATGTGGTCCCGTTCCAACATGTCAATGAGACGACGACGAGTCCTTTTGTATGATTTCCGAATGGACGTCTATGCATGTAGGCCGGGGCGCCTCTTCCTGTACCGTGGCAACCATCCACGGCCTCTTCGCCTTTTCCTGTCGATTTGGAACTGCTGTCGGGCACTCTTCCTCCCTCCATTTGCCTTCACCCTTCCTTCTGCCATTGTTCGATCGTCTTCTCCATGGAGGGAACAGGCCGGAAACGGCCCCGTTATTCTTTCCCTAATCTGAAAGATGATGTGGTGGAGGAACTCATTGATCGGTGCAACGTCATCACCTCAGCCAGCATGGTAGGTTCGTTCAAGACCATTCTTGACTCAACAAATAACATCATCACAAAGAACCCAAGGGTTCAGGAGCGGTTTGATCTCCCCTGTCTTCTTCGCCATGACCCTGCTTGCTGGCGGGGGGACGACGTAAGCCTCGCCTTGTGCAAGTTGATGCTGCTTGATAATCATACATGTGATGTTAAGACGCCATCGCTCAAGGGTAAGGCATGGGCAGGCGCAAATGGAGATTGGGTTGTTTATATTAGGTACAACTGCGAGTGGGAACTTGTGAATGTGTACACTCGTCACCGGGTTCTACTTCCAAAAATCTCAGAGTGCCCTTAGGATGAGCACACAGATTATCTATGTACGTTCAAATACGATCATGGTGACTATCGTCTACAGAAGATATCAATTTGTTGAGTTCCCAACCGCTCTTGGGATTACACGAACTATCATGTTGTTGCTATCTTTGACAAGCTTGTTGCCATCCTTACTTCCACGCCTCGATGAATATTACTCAAAAATCACTTTACGTACACGGATGAGTACTGTGATGTGATACGTCTCCAATGTATCTATAATTTATGAAGTATTCATGTTGTTATATTACCATTCTTCGATGTTTCACAATCATTCTATAGCAACTTCATATCATTATTTGGGACTAACCTATTGACCCAGTGCCCAGTGCCAGTTGTTGTTTTTTGCTTGTTTTTTATATCGCAGGAAATCAATGGAGTCCAAACACCGCGAAACTTTTTGAGGATTTTTATGGACCAGAAGACTCCCAATGGGCCAGAGCAGCAGCTGGGGGGTGCCCCGAGGGGGGCACAACCCACCAGGGCGCGCCTGGGGCCCAAGCGCGCCCAGGTGGGTTGTGCCCACCTCAGTAGCCTCCCACACCCCCTCTTTGCCCTATAAAATCCCAAATATTCCAACAACCCTCGGGGTTAACCTAGATCAGAATTCCCGCAACCGTTAGGCTTTGTAGCCATGAGAAACCAATCTAGGCCCTGTTTAGGCACTCCGCCGGAAGGGGAAATCATCACCGGTGGCCATCTTCATCATCCCGACGGCCACCACGATGAGGAGGGAGTAGTCCACCCTCGGGGCTGAGGGTTTGTACGAGTAGCTATGTATTTAATCTCATTCTCTCTCGTGTTCTTAAGATGTCACGATCTTGATGTATCGCGGGCTTTGTTAATATAGTCAGATCATATGGTGTTTTCCCCTCTCTATCTTGTTATGATGAATTGAGTTTTTCCCTTAGAGTTTTTTTTGTTACTGGAGTGAATAGTTTTATGGATTTGAGAGCACTTGATATATGTCTTGCATATGAATACTCGTGGTGACAATGGGGTATCATCTTGATTCACTTGATATGTGTTTTGGCACTCAACTTGTGGATTCCCGTGGTGACATTGGGTAATCTATGCATAGGAGTTGATGCACGTTTTCGTCTTTTGTTTCTTTGGTAGAAATCTTGGGGCACTCTTTGAGGTTCTTTGTGTTAGATTGAGTATTATCAATCTGAAATTATTTGGTGTTATTTTAGTATGATCTCTTGGATAGATCGATCGGAAAGAATAGCTTCGAGGTGGTTTCGTACCCTACAAACGATTTCTTCTTATATTCTCCGCTAGATAGGAACTTTGGAGTGATTCTTCATCGCACGTTGAGGGATGGTTATATCCAATTATATTAGCATTGTTGGGAGATTGCACTAGGCCTCATTTTCAAGCATTGCAATACCATTTTTCTGCCCATTTACTATTTTCTACCTTGCTGTTTTTATTTATTTAGATTATAAGAATATATTTCTACCATCCATATTACAAATTTATCACCATCTCTTCGCCGAACCAGTGCACCCATACAATTTTCCATTGTATTAGGTATGTTGGGGAGACAAGAATTTTTTTGTATTTGGTTGCAGGGTTGTTTGAGAGATACCATCTTCATCCTATGCCTCCCACGGATTGATAAACCTTAGGTCATACATTTGAGGGAAATTTGCTACTGTCCTACAAAACTCTGCGCTTGGAGGCCCAACACGAGTCTACAAGAACAAAGTTGTGTAGTAGACATCATGATGCAATTCAATACGAGCGTCTTGTGTTTGTTGCCACTACTCGCGGCACTGTTTTGCATGGAGTCCTTATTGTTTTGATACGTTTGTCTTCCACCGTAATTAGAATTGTTTCATCCACGTGCATGCGAGTTAGTATCCCCGTACTAATTAACCTTCTTGTGTTTCCAAGGTCCTTTGAACATTCCACCACCTATACTTGAAAAATTATAACCAAGGGGGAGATGACTATGGTGATGATCACGGGCATGATGACGAGCAGGACCTACATACTCAGTGGCGCCTGGCAACTTATTCCGATGGATCACCTCTTCTTGTATGTATACAAGGCACTTCTGATGTTACTAAGGAAGGAGGTGTTGTCTCCCATGGTCGCACTCTCCGGACGTATTGCAACATCTGTTGCAGGGTATTTGGGATGGATACTAGTGTGCTAGCGCCAGCACCTTCCGCTTGGTTCCGTAATGATAGTCTTGGAGAAACCTCGCTTTTCCTTGGACAAAACTATCCCATGATGGTCAAAGGTGATCCAGCTGCTGTTGGCACAATGTTACTACCATTTACGAGAAGAAATTGTATCTATACCTCGGGCATTGCTATGGTTCCCTACCCTGGCTATGACAATATGCATCCTGATATAGGCCACTTCAACGTGGATGATGAGTCCTGCGTTGGCATCAATATTGAGAATAGATGGCCCTTCCCAGAGGCTTACTTATGGTTCAAAGCAAGCGTTTCCAACACCGAGGATTGGTTGAGCTGAAGTTCACTTCATTGCTTGTTATTTGTTGTGTGATATTTTTTTAGTATTTACTAGAATGTTTTATTGGAAATAATCTATAATCTAACATGTATCCTCGTTGTCGTTGTGTGTTGATGACTTGTTGTATGTAATGAATTTTACATTTGCATATGCACGTGATAAACTCAATTTACGAATGGTTTTCGAGTCACTTTTTGGAGTCTGAGTATCGTAGTAGTATAGACAACATTCGGTTATATGAAATTGCCACATCACATAGAGCCAACCTAATAGTATGCTAGTACAATAGTTAGTCCTAGTAGTAGTATACCATCAACTAGAGCTAGGTATCGCACGGAGACCGAGAAATATGGTGATAGTTGTTTGGAACGTAGCATGAAATTCTGAAAATTTTCCTATGATCACGCAAGATCTATTTAGGAGATGCATAGCAACAAGAGGGGGAGAGTGTGTCCACATACCCTCGTAGACCAAAAGCGGAAGCATTAGGTTAACACGGTTGATGTAGTCGAATGTCATCATGATCCAACCGATCCAAGTACCAAACGTATAGCACCTCCGTGTTCAGCACACGTTCAGCTCGATGACGTCCCTTGAGCTCTTAATCCAGTAGAGGGTCGAGGGAGAGTTCCGACAGCACGACGGCGTGGTGACGGTGATGGTGATGTGATCCATGCAGGGCTTCGTCTAAGCACTACGACGCTATGACCGGAGGAGTAAACTGTGGAGGGGGTCACCGCACATGGCTAAGAAGCAATTGTTGTGTCTTTGGGGTGCCCTCCTTTCCACGTATATAAAGGAGGGGAGAGAAGGAGACCGGCCCAAGGCGGGGCGCCAAGAGGGGGGGTCCTACTAGGACTCCGTTCCTAGTAGGATTCTTCTCCCTTTCCTTCCAACGGAGAGGGGGAAAGGGGAAAGGACGGAGAAGGAGAAGGAAAGAGGGGGGCAGCGCCCCCTCCCCTGGTCCAATTCGGATTGGGCAGGGGGGCGCACGCCTCCTCCTGTGGCCTGCCTCCTCTCCTCCACTATGGCCCATTAGGCCCATTAACTTTCCCGGGGGGTTCCGGTAGCCTCCCGGTACTCCGAAAAATCCCCGAACCTTATCAGAACCATATAGGTGTCTGTATATAACCTTCAAATATATCAGTATTTACCTCTCGACCATTTCGAGACTCCTTGTCATGTCCGTGATCTCATCCGGGACTCCCAACAAACTTTGGTCACCAAAACACATAACTCATAATACAAATCGTCAACAAACATTAAGCGTGTGGACCCTACGGGTTCGAGAACTATGTAGACATGACGTAGACACCTCTCTGGTCAATAACCAATAGTGGAAACTGGATTCTCATATTGGTTCCCACATATTCTATGAAGATCTTTATCGGTCAAACCGTTATGACAACATATGTTATTGCCTTTGTCATCGGTATGTCACTTGCCCGAGATTCGATCGTCGGTATCTTCATACCTAGTTCAATCTCGTTACCGACAAGTCTCTTTACTCGTTCCATAATGCATCATCCCGCAACTAACTCATTAGTCACATTGCTTGCAAGGCTTATAGTGATGTGTGCTACCTCTTGAGCACTGCATTGGATTTCCTTGAAGAGGAAAGGATGATGCAGCAAAGTAGCGTAAGTATTTCCCTTAGTTTTTGAGAACCAAGGTATCAATCCAGTAGGAGGTTGCACGTGTGTCCCTAGTACTTGCACAACATAAATAACTCCTCGCAACTAACGCGATCAGGGGTTGGCAATCCCTTCACGGTACTTACGAGAGTGAGATCTGATAGATATGATAGGATAATATTTTTGGTATTTTTATGATAAAGATGCAAAGTAAAATAAAGGCAAAGTAAAAAAGCAACGGAAATAACTAAGTATTGGAAGATTAATATGATGCAGATAGACCCCGGGGCCATAGGTTTCACTAGTGGCTTCTCTCAAGAGCATAAGTATTTTACGCTGGGTGAACGAATTACTATTGAGCAATTGACAGAATTGAGCATAGTTATGAGAATATCTAGGTATGATCATGTATATAGGAATCACGTCCGAGACAAGTAGACCAACTCCTGCCTGCATCTACTACTATTACTCCACTCATCGACAGCTATCCAGCATGCATCTAGAGTATTAAGTTCATGAAAACAGAGTAAAGCCTTAAGCAAGATGACATGATGTAGAGGGATAAATTCATGCAATATGATAAAAAAAACCATCTTGTTATCCTCGATGGCAACAATACAATACATGCCTTGCTGCCCCTACTGTCACTGGGAAAGGACACCGCAAGATTGAACCCAAAGCTAAGCACTTCTCCCATTGCAAGAAAGATCAATCTAGTAGGCCAAACCAAACTGATAATTCGAAGAGACTTGCAAAGATAACCAATCATACATAAAAGAATTCAGAGATGATTCAAATATTGTTCATAGATAATCTTGACCATAAACCCACAATTCATCGGTCTCCACAAACACACCATAAAAAAGAAGATTATATCGAATAGATCTCCACAAGAGATGGGGAGAACATTGTATTGAGATCCAAAAAGAGAGAAGAAGCCATCTAGCTAATAACTATGGACTCGAAGGTCTGAGGTAAACTACTCACACTTCATCGGAGAGGCTATGGTGTTGATGTAGAAGCCCTCCGTGATGGATGCCCCCTCCGGTGGAGCTCCGGAATAGGCCCCAAGATGGGATGTCGTGGATAAAGAAAGTTGCGGCAGTGGAATTAGGGTTTTGGCTCTGTCTCTATTCGTTTGGGGGTACGTAGGTATATATAGGAGGAAGGAGTACGTTGGTGGAGCAACAGGGGCCCATGAGGGTGGAGGGCGCGCCTAGGGGGGTAGGCGCGCCCCTACCTCGTGGCCTCCTCCTTTGTTTCTTGACGTAGGGTCCAAGTCTCCTGGATCATGTTCGGCGAGATAATCACGTTCCCGAAGGTTTCATTCTGTTTGGACTCCGTTTGATATTCCTTTTCTTCGACACCCTAAAATAGGCAAAAAAACAACAATTCTGGGCTGGGCCTCCGGTTAATAGGTTAGTCCCAAAATAATATAAAAGTGGATAATAAAGCTCAATAATGTCCAAAACAGTATATAATATAGCATGGAGCAATCAAAAATTATAGATACGTTGGAGACGTATCAAGCATCCCCTAGCTTAATTCATACTCGTCCTCGAGTAGGTAAATGATAAAAACAGAATTTTTGATGTGGAATGCTACTTGGCATAATTTCAATGTAATTCTTCTTAATTGTGGCATGAATATTCAGATCTGAAAGATTCAAGATAAAAGTTCATATTGACATAAAAATAATAATACTTCAAGCATACTAACTAAGCAATTATGTCTTCTCAAAATAACATGGCCAAAGAAAGTTCATCCCTACTAAATCATGTAGTTTAGTCATCCTCCATTTTCATCACACAAGAATGCTCTCATCCTGCACAACCCCGATGACAAGCCAAGCAATTGTTTCATACTTTAGTAATCTCAAACCTATAAACTTTCACGCAATATATGAGCGCGAGCCATGGACATAGTACTATGGGTGGAATAGAATATGATGATGGGGGTTATGTGGAGAAGACAAAAAGGGAGAAAGTCTCACATCAACGAGGCTAATCAATGGGCTATGGAGATGCCCATCGATTGATGTTAATTCAAGGAGTAGGGATTGCCATGCAACGGATGCACTAGAGCTATAAATGTATGAAAGCTCAACATAAGAAACTAAGTGGGTGTGCATCCAACTTGCTTGCTCACGAAGACCTGGGGCACTTGAGGAGGGCCATTGTTGGAATATACAAGTCAAGTTCTATAATGAAAAATTCCCACTAGTATATGAAAGTGACAAAACAAAATACTCTCTATTATGAAGATTATGGTGCTACTTTGAAGCACAAGTGTGGCAAAGGATAGTAGCATTGTCCCTTCTCTCTTTTTCTCTCATTTTTTTGGGCCTTCTCTCTCTTTTTTATGGACTTTCTCTTTTTTTATTCCTCACTTGGGACAATGCTCTAGAAAATGATGATCATCACACTTCTATTTATTTACAACTCAATGATTACAACTCGATACTAAAACAAAAGATGACTCTACATGAATGCCTCCGGCGGTGTACCAGGATATGCAATGAATCAAGAGTGACATGTATGAAAATTATGAATGGTGGCTTTGCCACAAATACTATGTCAATTACATGATCATGCTAAGAAATATGACAATGATGAATGTTTCATGATAAACGGAATGGTGGAAAGTTGCATGGCAATATATCTCAGAATGGCTATGGAAATGCCATAATAGGTAGGTATGGTGGCTGTTTTGATGAAGATATAAGGAGGTTTATGTGTGAAAGAGTGTATTATGTCACGGGGTTTGGATGCACCGGCGAAGTTTGCACCAACTCTCAATGTGAGAAAGGGCAATGCACGGTACCAAAGAGGCTAGCAATGATGGAAGGGTGAGAGTGTGTATAATCCATGGACTAAACATTAGTAATAAAGAACTCACATACTTATTGCAAAAATCTACAAGTCATCAAAAACCAAGCACTACGCGCATGCTCCTAGGGGGATAGATTGGTAGGAAAAGACCATCGCTCGTCCCCGACCGCCACTCATAAGGAGGACAATCAAAGAACACCTCATGTTTCAAATTTGTTACATAACGTTTACCATATGTGCATGCTACGGGACTTGCAAACTTCAACACAAGCATTTCTCAAATTCACAACTACTCAACTAGCACGACTTTGATATTATTACCTCCATATCTCAAAACAATCATCAAGCATCAAACTTCTCTTAGTATTCAAAACACTCATAAGAATTTTTTTTACTAATCTTGAATACCTAGCATATTAGGATTATTTAAGCAAATTACCATGCTATTTAATACTCTCAAAATAATATTAGTGAAGCATGAGAGATCAATAGTTTCTATAAAACAAATCCACCACCGTGCTCTAAAAGATATAAGTGAAGTACTAGAGCAAAACTATATAACTCAAATGATATAAGCGAAGCACATAGAGTATTCTAACAAATTCCAAATCATGTATGGCTCTCTGAAAAGGTGTGTACATCAAGGATGATTGTGGTAAACTAAAAAGCAAAGAGTCAAATCATACAAGACGCTCCAAGCAAAACACATATCATGTGGTGAATAAAAATATAGCTCCAAGTAAAGTTACCGATAGAAGTAGACGAAAGAGGGGATGCCTTCCGAGGCATCCCCAAGCTTTGGCTTTTAAGTGTCCTTAGACTATCTTGGGGGTGCCATGTGCATCCCCAAGCTTAGGCTCTTGCAACTCATTGTTCCATAATCCATCAAATTTTTACCCAAAACTTGAAAACTTCACAACACAAAACTCAAAGTAGAAAATCTCGTGACCTCCGTTAGCGAAAGAAAACAAAAGACCACTTCAAGTTACTGTAATGAACTCATTCTTTATTTATATTGGTGTTAAACCTACTGTATTCCAACTTCTCTATGGTTTATAAACTATTTTACTAGCCATAGATTCATCAAAATAAGCAAACAACACACACAAAACAGAATCTGTCAAAAACAGAATAGTATGTAGTAATATGTAGCTAGCGCAAGATCTGGAATCCCAAAAATTATAAACAAATTGCTGGACGTGAGGAATTTATCTATTAATCATCTTCAAAAAGAATTAACTAAATAGCACTTTCCAAATAAAAATGGCAGCAGTTCTCGTGAGCGCTAAAGTTTCTGTTTTTTACAGCAAGATATCAAGACTTCCCCCAAGTCTTCCCAACGGTTCTACTTGGCACAAACACTAATTAAACACAAAAAACACAACCAAAACAGAAGCTAGGTAAATTATTTATTACTAAACATGAGCAAAAAGCAAAGAATAAAAATAAAATTCAGTTGCCTCCCAACAAGCGCTATCGTTTAACGCCCCTAGCTAGGCATAAAAAGCAAGGATAGATATAGGTATTGCCATCTTTGGTAGGAAATCCATAAGTGGCTCTCATAATAGATTCATAAGGTAATTTAATTTTCTTTCTAGGAAAGTGTTCCATGCCTTTCCTTAATGGAAATTGGAATCTAATATTTCCTTCCTTCATATCAATAATTGCACCAATCGTTCTAAGGAAAGGTCTACCAAGAATAATAGGACGTGAAGGATTGCAATCTATGTCAAGAACAATAAAATATATGGGCACATAATTCCTATTTGTGACAATAAGAACATCATTGATTCTTCCCAAAGGTTTCTTAATGGTGGAATCCGCAAGGTGCAAGTTTAGAGAGCAATCATCAAAATCACGGAAACCTAACAAATCACACAAAGTCTTTGGAATCGTGGAAACACGAGCACCCAAATCACACAAAGCATATCATTCATGATCTTTAATTTTAATTTTAATAGTTGGTTCCCACTCATCATAAAGTTTTCTAGGGATAGAAACTTCCAACTCAAGTTTTTATTCATAAGATTGCATCAAGGCATCAACGATATGTTTAGTAAACGCTTTATTTTGACTATAAGCATGAGGAGAATTTAGCACGGATTGCAACAAGGAAATACAATCAATCAAAGAGAATTTTTCATAATTAAATTCCTTGAAATCCAAAATAGTGGGTTTAGCAACATCTAGGGTTTTAATTTCTTCAATCCCACTTTCATCAAATTTAGCATGAAGATCTAAAAACTCTGAATTTTTGGAACGTCTTCTAAGTAAAGGTGGATCATATTCAGTCCCATCATTATCAAGATTCATATTGCAAAACAAAGATTTAATAGGGGACACATCAATAACTTTTAGATCTTCATCTTTATTTTCATAAACATCGGGTTTAGTTGCCATCCTATTAACTAAGGTAGCCTGCTTATCTGAAATTTCAGCAGTCAATTTCTCAGGACGAGCAATTTGGGATCTTAAACCATCAAATTCTTTAGACATATCATTGAGCTCTTTATTCATGAAACTCATAAAACTTTTCTGTTCCTTAAGCTCGTTTCTGAAGAAATTATTATGCTCAAATTGCAAAACCATAAAACTCCTGACATTACTTTCGATCTCTTCTAACCTTTTAAGGTGAAGATCACCAAATCTAGGTAGAGCCATTGAAACAAACAAGCAAACCAACACACAAGCAAACAAAAAGCGAGCGGGCAAAAAGAGGCAAATAGAGAAAGAGAGGGAGGATAGAGAGACAGGGCAAATAAAACGACAAGGGTGAAGTGGGGGAGAGGAGAACAAGAGGCAAATGGCAAATAATGTAAGGCGGGAGATAAGCGTGTGTGATTGGTACTTGATATGTTGACTTTTGCGTAGACTCCCCGGCAACGGCGCCAGAAATGGCTCGTTGTCGGGAGTCAAATCTTGACTTGCGCGAAACTCCCCGACAACGGCGCCAAAAATTCTTCTTGCTACCTCTTGAGCACTGCGTTGGATTTCCTTGAAGAGGAAATGATGATGCAGCAAAGTAGCGTAAGTATTTACCTCATTTTTAGATAACCAAGGTATCAATCTAGTAGGAGGTTGCGCGCGCGTCCCTAGTACCTGCACAAAACAAATAACTCCTCGCAACCAACGCGATAAGGGGTTGTCAATCCCTTCACGGTCACTTACGAGAGTGAGATCTGATAGATATGATAGGATAATATTTTTGGTATTTTTATCATAAAGATGCAAAGTAAAATAAAGGCAAAGTAAAAAAGCAAAGGAAATAACTAAGTATTGGAAGATTAATATGATGAAGATAGACCCAGGGGCCATAGGTTTCACTAGTGGCTTCTCTCAAGAGCATAAGTATTGTACGGTGGGTGAATGAATTACTGTTGAGCAATTGACAGAATTGAGCATAGTTATGAGAATATCTAGGTATGATCATGTATATAGGCATCACGTCCGAGACAAGTAGACCAACTCCTGCCTGCATCTACTACTATTACTCCACTCATCGACAGCTATCCAGCATGCATCTAGAGTATTAAGTTCATGAAAACAGAGTAACACCTTAAGCAAGATGACATGATGTAGAGGGATAAATTCATGCAATATGATAAAAAAACCATCTTGTTATCCTCGATGGCAACAATACAATATGTGCCTTGCTGCCCCTACTGTCACTGGGAAAGGACACCACAAGATTGAACCATTGCAAGGAAGATCAATCTAGTAGGCCAAACCTAACTGATAATTTGAAGAGACTTGCAAAGATAACCAATCATACATAAAAGAATTCAGAGAATATTCAAATATTGTTCATAGATAATCTTGACCATAAACCCACAATTCATCGTCTCAACAAACACACCGCAAAAAAGAAGATTACATCGAATAGATCTCCACAAGAGAGTGGGATAACATTGTATTGGGATCCAAAAAGAGAGAAGAAGCCATCTAGCTAATAACTATGGACCCGAAGGTCTGAGGTAAACTACTCACACTTCATCGGAGAGGCTATGGTGTTGATGTAGAAGCCCTCCGTGATGGATGCCCCCTCCGGCGGAGCTCCGGAATAGGCCCCAAGATGGGATATCGTGGATACAGAAAGTTGCGGCAGTGGAATTAGGGTTTTGGCTCCATCTCTGATCGTTTGGGGGTACGTAGGTATATATAGGAGGAAGGAGTATGTCGGTGGAGCAACAGGGGCCCATGAGGGTGGAGGGCGCGCCTAGGGGGGGTAGGCGCGCCCCCCTACCTCGTGGCCTCCTCCTTTGTTTCTTGACGTAGGGTCCAAGTCTCCTGGATCATGTTCGGGGAGATAATCACGTTCCCGAAGGTTTCATTCCGTTTGGACTCCGTTTGATATTCCTTTTCTTCGACACCCTAAAATAGGCAAAAAACAACAATTCTGGGCTGGGCCTCCGGTTAATAGGTTAGTCCCAAAATAATATAAAAGTGGATAATAAAGCTCAATAATGTCCAAAACAGTAGATAATATAGCATGGAGCAATCTAAAATTATAGATACGTTGGAGATGTATCAATGTGCGTTGCCGAGAAGGCCCAAAGATACCTCTCCGATACACGGAGTGACAAATCCTAATCTTGATCCATGCCAACTCAACAAACACCTTCGGAGACACCTGTAGAGCATCTTTATAATCACCCAGTTACATTGTGACGTTTGATTGGACACAAGGTGTTCCTCTGGTATTTGGGAGTTACATAATCTCATAGTCAGAGGAATATGTATATGTCCTGAAGAAAGCAATAGCAATAAAACTAAACAATAATTATGCCAAGCTAACGGATGGGTCTTGTCCATCACATCATTCTCTAATGATGTGATCCCGTTCATCAAATGACAACACATGTTTATGGTTAGGAAACTTAACCATCTTTGATTAACGAGCTAGTCTAGTAGAGGCTTAATAGGGACACGGTGTTTTGTTTATGTATCCACACATGTATCAAGTTTCTAGTTAATACAATTCTAGCATGAGTAATAAAGATTTATCATGATATAAGGAAATATATAAATAACAACTTTATTATTGCCTCTAGGGCATATTTCCTTCAGTCTCCCACTTGCACTAGAGTCAATAATCTAGTTCACATTGCCATGTGATTTAACACCAATAGTTCACATCACGATGTGACCAACACCCAAAGGGTTTAGTAGAGTCAATAATCTAGGTTACATCGCCATGTGATTAACACCCAAAGAGTATTAAGGTGTGATCATGTTTTGCTTGTGAGAGAAGTTTAGTCAACGGGGCTACAATGCTCTGCATTGAGCTACTCTAGCTAATTGATCCCACTTTTAATATTTATCCAAATTGAGACTCGGAGTCATCCAGATCAGTGTTAAAGCTTGCATCGACGTAACTCTTTATGATGAACTCTTTATCACCTCCATAACCGAGAAATATTTCCTTAGTCCTCTAAGAATAATTTTGACCGCTGTCCAGTGATCTACTCCTGGATCACTATTGTACCCGTTTGCCAAACTCATGGCAAGGTACACAATAGGTCTGGTATACAACATGGCATACTTTATAGGACCTATGGCTGAGGCATAGGGAATGACTTCCATTCTTTCTCTATCTTCTGTTGTGGTCGGGTTTTGAGTCTTACTCAACTTCATACCTTACAACTCAGGCAAGAACTCCTTCTTTGACTAATCCATTTTGAACTCCTTCAAAATTTTAGCAAGGTATGTACTTATCAAAAGTCTTATCAAGCGTCTTGATCTATCTTTATAGATCTTGATGCCCAATATGTAAGTAGCTTCACCGAGGTCTTTCTTTGAAAAACTCCTTTCAAACACTCCTTTATGATTTCCAGAAAATTGTACATCATTTCTGATCAACAATATGTCATTCACATATACCTATCAGAAAGGCTGTAGTGCTCCCACTCACTTTCTTGTAAATATAGGCTTCACTGCAAGTCTATATAAAACTATATGCCTTGATCAACTCATCAAATCGTATATTCCAACTCCGCGATGCTTGCACCAGTCCATGTATGGACCGCTGGAGCTTGCACAATATGTTAGCACCTTTAGGATTGAGAAAACCTTCTGGTTGCATCATATGCAACTCTTCTTTAATAAATCCATTAAGGAATACAATTTTGACATCCATTTGCCTGATTTCACAAAATGCAAAAATTGCTAACATGATTCGGGTAGACTTTACCGATACGAGTGAGAAAATCTCATCGTAGTCAACACCTTAAACTTGTCAAAAACCTTTTGCGACAATTCAAGCTTTGTAGATAGTAACACTACTATCAGCGTCCATCTTCCTCTTGAAGATCCATTTATTCTCAATGGCTTGCCGATCATCGGGCAAGTCAATCAAAATCCATACTTTGTTCTCATACATGGATCCTATCTCTGATTTCATGGCCTCAAGCCATTTATCGGAATCTGGACTCATCATCGCTTCCTCATAGTTCGTAGGTTCGTCATGGTCTAGTAACATGACTTCCAGAACAGGATTACCATACCACTCTGGTGCGGACCGTACTCTGGTTGGCCTACGAGGTTCGATAGTAACTTGATCTGAAGTTTCATGATAATCATCATTAGCTTCCTCACTAATTGGTGTAGGAATCACTAGAACTGATTTCTGTGATGAACTACTTTCCAATTCGGGAGAAGGTACAATTACCTCATCAAGTTCTACTTTCCTCCCACTCACTTCTTTCGAGAGAAACTCCTTCTCTAGAAAGGATCCATTCTTAGCAACAAATATCTTTCCTTCAGATCTGTGATAGAAGGTGTACCCAACAGTTTCTTTTGTGTATCCTATGAAGACGCACCTTTCCAATTTGGGTTCGAGCTTATCAGTTTGAAACTTTTTCACATAAGCATCGCAACCCCAAACTTTAAGAAACGACAGCTTTGGTTTCCTGCCAAACCATAGTTCATACGGTGTTGTCTCAACGGATTTAGATGGTGCCCTATTTAACGTGAATGCATCTGTCTCTAATGCATAACCCCCAAAATGATAGCGGTAAATTGGTAAGAGACATCATAGATCGCACCATATCTAATAAAGTACAGTTACGACATTCGACACACGATCACGCTATGGTGTTCCAGGTTGTGTGAGTTGTGAAACTATTCCACATTGTTTTAAATGAAGGCCAAAATTTGTAACTCAAATATTCGCCTCTGCAATCAGATCATAGAAACTTTATTTTCTTGTTATGATGATTCTCCACTTCACACTGAAATTCGTTGAACTTTTCAAAATGATTCAGACTTGTGTTTCATTTAGTAGATATACCTATATCTGCTCAAATCAACTGTGAAGGTTAGAAAATAATGATACCCGCCACGAGCCTCAACACTCATCGGACCGCATACGTCGGTATGTATTATTTCCAGTAAGTTAGTGGCTCGCCCCATTGTTCCGGAGAACGTAATCTTAGTCATCTTGCCCATGAGGCATGGTTCGCAAGCATCAAATGATTCATAATGAAGTGATTCCAAAAGTCCGTTCACAACGAGTTTCTTCATGCGCTTTACACCAATATGACCTAAATGGCAGTGCCACAAATATGTTGCACTATCATTATCAACTTTGCATCTTTTGGCATCAATATTATGAATATGTGTATCACTATGATCGAGATTCAATAAACCATTTACATTGGGTGTATGACCATAGAAGGTTTTATTCATATAAATAGAACAACAATTATTCTCTGACTTAAATGAATAACTGCATCGCAATAAACATGATCTAATCATATTAATGCTCAACGCAAACACCAAATAACTTTTGTTTAGGTTCAACACCAATCCTGAAGGTAGAGGGAGTGTGCGATGGTGATCGTATCAACCTTGGAATTACTTCCAACCCACATCGTCACCTCGTCCTTAACTAGTCTTTGTTTATTTTGCAACTCCTGTTTTGAGTTACTACTCTTAGCAACTGAACTAGTATCAAATACCGAGGGGTTGCTATAAACACTAGTAAAGTACACATCAATAACACGTATATCAAAATATACCTTTGTTCACTTTGCCATCCTTCTAATCCGCCAAGTATCTGGGGCAGTTCCACTTCTAATGACCATTTCCTTTGCAGTAGAGGCACTCAGTTTCAGGCTTGGGTCTAGCTTTGGGCTTCTTCATGGAGTGGCAACTTGCTTGCCATTCTTCTTGAAGTTCCCTTTATTTCCATTGCCCTTTTTCTTGAAACTAGTGGTCTTGTTAACAATCAACACTTGATGCTATTTCTTGATTTCTACCTTCGCCGATTTCAGCATCGCGAAGAGCTTGGGAATCGTTTTCATTATCCCTTGCATATTATAGTTCATCACGAAGTTCTAGTAACTTGGTGATAGTGACTAGAGAACTCTGTCAATCACTATCTTATTTGGAAGATTAACTCCCACTTGATTCAAGCGATTGTACTACCCAGACATTCTGAGTACATGCTCACTGGCTGAGCTATTCTCCTCCATCTTGTAGGCAAAGTGCTTGTCAGAGGTCTCATACCTCTTAACACGGGCATGAGTCTCAAATATCATTTTCAGCTCTTGGAACATCTCATATGCTCCATGGCGTTCAAAACATTTTTGAACTCCCGGTTCTAAGCCTTAAAGCATGGTGCACTAAACTATCAAGTAATCATCATATCGAGCTTGTCAAACGTTCATAACGTCTGCATCTGCTCCTGCAATAGGTCTATCACCTAGCGGTGCACCAAGGACATAATTCTTCTGTGTAGCAATGAGGATAATCCTCAGATCACAGACCTAGTTCGCATCATTACTACTATCATCTTTCAACTTTGTTTTCTCTAGGAACATGTCAAAAAACAAAGGGGAGCTACAACGCGAGCTATTGATCTACAACAACATAGATATGCAAAAAATATCAGGTACTAAGTTCATGTAAATTAAAGTTCAATTAATCATATTACTCAAGAACTCCCACTTAGATAGACATCCCTCTAGTCATCTAAATGATCACATGATTCATATCAACTAAGTCATGTCTGATCATCACGTGAGATGGAGTAGTTTTCAATGGTGAACATCACTATGTTGATCATATCTACTATATGATTCACGTTCGACCTTTCGGTCTCAGTGTTCCGAGGCCATGTCTGCATATGCTAGGCTTGTCAAGTTTAACCCGAGTATTTTGCGCGTGCAAAACTGGCTTGCACCCATTGTATGTGAACGTAGAGCCTATCACACCCGATCATCACGTGGTGTCTCGACACGACGAACTGTAGCAATGGTGCATACTTAGGGAGAACACTTGTACCTTGAAATTTAGTCAGGGATCATCTTATAATGCTACCGTCGTCCTAAGCTAAATAAGATGCATAAAGGATAAACATCACATGCAATCAAATTATGTGACAACATACGGCCATCATCACCTTGTGCCGTTGATCTCCATCTCCAAAGCACTGTCAAGATGTCCATCATCACCGGCTTGACACCTTGATCTCCATTGTAGCGTCGTTGTCGTCTCGCCAACTATTGCTTCTACGACTATCGCTACCGCTTAGTGATAAAGTAAAGCAATTACATGGCGATTGCGTTTCATACAATAAAGCGACAACCATTAGGCTCCTGCCAGTTGCCGATAACTTCTACAAAACATGATCATCTCATACAACAATTTATATCTCATCACGTCTTGACCATATCACATCACAACCTGCCCTGCAAAAAAAAGTTGACATCCTCTACTTTGTTGTTGCAAGTTTTACGTGGCTTCTACAGGCTTCTAGCACGAACCGTTCTTACCTACGCATCAAAACCACGACGATTTTTTGTCAAGTGTGTTGTTTTAACCTTCAACAAGGACCAGCCATAGTCAAACTTGATTCAACTGAAGTTGGAGAAACAGATACCCGCTAGCCACCTGTGTGCAAAGCACGTCGGTAGAACCAGTCTAATGAACGCGGTCAAGTAATGTCAGTCCGGGCCGCTTCATCCAACAATACCGCCGAATCAAATTAAGATGTTGGTGTTAAGCAATATGACTATTATCGCCCACAAATCTTTGTGTTCTACTCGTGCATATCATCTACACATAGACCTAGCTCGGATGCCACTGTTGGGAACGTGGCATGCAATTTCTAAAAATTTCCTACGATCACGCAAGATATATTTAGGAGATGCATAGCAACGAGAGGGGGAGAGTGTGTCCACGTACACTCGTAGACCGAAAGCGGAAGCATTAGGTTAACGCGGTTGATGTAGTCGAACATCTTCACGATCCAACCGATCCAAGTACTGAACATACGACACCTCTGTGTTCAGCACACATTCAGTTTGATGACGTCCCTCGAGCTCTTGATCCAGTAGAGGGTCGAGGGAGAGTTCCGATAGCACGACGGCGTGGTGATGGTGATGGTGATGTGATCCGTGCAGGGCTTCGTCTAAGCACTACGACGCTATGAACGGAGGAGTAAACTATGGAGGGGGCCTCCACAAACGGCTAAGAAGCAACTGTTGTGTCTTTGGGTGCCCCCTGTCCATGTATATAAAGGAGGGGAGAGGAGGATGCCGACCCAAGATTGGGCGCTCCAAGAGGGGGGTGCTACTAGGACTCCGTTCCTAGTAGGATTCGCCCCCCCTTCCCTTCCTACGAAGAGCGGGAAAGGGGAAAGGAGGGAGAAGGATAAGGAAAGAGGGGGGTCGTGCCCCCTCCCCTTGCCCAATTCGGATTGGGCAAGGGGGAGGGGCGCATGCCTCCTCCTGTGGCCTGCCTCCTCTCCTCCACTATGGCCCATTAGGCCCATTAACTTTCCCGGGGGGTTCCGGTAGCCTCCCGGTACTCCGAAAAATCCCCGAACCTTATCAGAACCATACAGGTGTTCGTATATAACCTTCAAATATATCAATCTTTACCTCTCGACCATTTTGAGACTCCTCGTCATGTCCGTGATCTCATCTGGGACTCCGAACAAACTTCGGTCACCAAAACACATAACTCATAATACAAATCATCAACAAACGTTAAGCGCGTGGACCCTACGGGTTCGAGAACTAGGTAGACATGACCGAGACACATCTCTGGTCAATAAACAATAGCGGAACCTGGATGCTCATATTGGTTCCCACATATTCTACGAAGATCTTTATCGGTCAAACTGTTATGACAACATATGTTATTGCCTTTGTCATCGGTATCTTACTTGCCCGAGATTCGATCGTCGATATCTTCATACCTAGTTCAATCTCGTTACTGACAAGTCTCTTTACTCGTTCTGTAATGCATCATCCCGCAACTAACTCATTAGTCACATTGCTTGCAAGGCTTATAGTGATGTGCGTTGCCGAGAAGGCCCAGAGATACCTCTCTGATACACGGAGTGACAAATCCTAATCTTGATCCATGCCAACTCAACAAACACCTTCGGAGACACCTGTAGAGCATCTTTATAATCACCCAGTTACGTTGTGACGTTTGATTGGACACAAGGTGTTCCTATGGTATTTGGGAGTTACATAATCTCATAGTCAGAGGAATATGTATATGTCCTGAAGAAAGCAATAGCAATAAAACTAAACAATAATTATGCCAAGCTAACGGATGGGTCTTGTCCATCACATCATTCTCTAATGATGTGATCCCGTTCATCAAATGACAACACATGTTTATGGTTAGGAAACTTAACCATCTTTGATTAACGAGCTAATCTAGTAGAGGCTTACTAGGGACACGGTGTTTTTTTCATGTATCCACACAGGTATCAAGTTTCCAGTTAATACAATTTTAGCATGAATAATAAAGATTTATCATGATATAAGGAAATATATAAATAACAACTTTATTATTGCCTCTAGGGCATATTTCCTTCAATAGCGCGAGGTGGGCTTTTACGTATGATGTAGGCACTGAAGGAAAATGCCCTAGAGGCAATAATAAAGTTGTTATTTTATATTTCCTTATACCATGATAAATTTTTATTATTCATGCTAGAATGTTATTAACCGAAAACTTGATACATGTGTGGATACATAGAGAAAACACAGTGTCCCTAGTAAGACTCTACTAGACTAGCTCGTTAATCAAAGATGGTTAAGTTTCCTAACCATAGACATGTGTTGTCATTTGATGAACAGGGTCACATAATTAGGAGAATGATGTGATGGACATTACCCATATTTTAGCTTAGCATAATGATCGTTAAGTTTTATTGCTATTGCTTTCTTCATGTCATATACATATTCCTTTGACTATGAGATTATGCAACTCCCAAATACCGAAGGAATACCTTGTGTGCTATGAAACGTCACAACGTAACTGGGTGATTATAAATATTCTCTAAAAGTATCACCGAAGGTGTTTGTTGGGTTGGCATAGATCGAGATTAGGATTTGTCACTCCGAGCATCGGAGAGGTATCTCTGGGCCCTCCCGGTAATACACATCATAAGAAGCCCTGCAAGCAATGTAACTAATGAGTTAGTTGCGGGATGATGTATTACGGAATGAGTAAAGAGACTTGCCAGTAACGAGATTGAACTAGGTATGAAGATACCGACGATCGAATCTCGGGCAAGTAACATATCAATGACAAAGGGAATAACGTATGTTGTCATTACGGTACGACCAATAAAGATCTTTGAAGAATAAGTGGGAACCAATTTGAGCATCCAGGTTCCGTTGTTGGTTATTGACCGGAGAGGTGTCTCAGTCATGTCTACATAGTTCTCGAACCCGTAGGGTCCACACGCTTAACGTTCGATGACGATTTTGTATTATGTGAGTTATGTCATTTGGTGGCTGAATGTTGTTCAGAGTCCCGGATGAGACCACAGACATGACGAGGAGCCTCTAAATGATCGAGAGGTAAAGATTCATATATAGGACGATGATATCCTGACACCGGAAGTGTTCTGGGGGTACCGGGTACATATCGGGTCACCGGAAGGGGTTCCGGGCATCCCCCCGGCAACTACTTGACCAGGCCCTAGGGGCTTGGTGTGCCCCATGTAAGCCAAGTAAGGGGGGAAGGAAAGAGGGTAAGAGATAAAGGGAGGGGAACAATTTGGCCTCCCCCTTCCTTCTCTCGTCCCTCCTCCTTCCTTTCCCCTCCGGATGGATATGGAAGGGGGAGGCCGAATAGGGAGGCGTCCACGTAGGATTACTCCTATTTGGGGAACCCCTTGGCTTCCTCTCCTCCCCTTCAACCTATATATATGAGGGGGGCACCGCTAGAACACACTTCAACAGTTGTTAGCCGTGTGCGGCGCCCCCCTCCACAGTTTACAACTCCGGTCATATTCACGTAGTGCTTAGGCAAAGCCCTGCGCGGATCACTTCACCATCACCGTCACCACACCGTCGTGCTGACGGAACTCTCTCTCGACACTTTGCTGGATCAAGAGTTCAAGGGACGTCATCGAGCTGAACGTGTGCAGAACTTGGAGGTGCCATAAGTTCGGTGCTTGATCGGTCAGAACAAGAAGAAGTTCGACTACATCAACCGCGTTGTCAAAAGAGTTGTGGGCGGTACGTAGATTATGGTATGAGGGTACGTAGACAGTCTACCCCCCTCTCATTTCTATGCATCTCCTAGATAGATCTTGCGTGAGCATAGGAATTTTTTTAAATTGCATGCTACGTTTCCCAACAGTGGCATCCGAGCCAGGTCTATGCGTAGGTGATATGCATGAGTAGAACACAAAGAGTTGTGGGCGGTGTCGTGGTTCTAAGTCTGATAGTAGAAAGATGGGTACATAGGAGGAGGCAAGATCCTAGCTACGATGAGGTTGTGCACGCAAGATTTACGAGTTCAGGCCCTTCGCGGAGGAAGTAAAAGCCCTACGTCTCGGTGCCCTGAGGCGGTCGACTGGATTATGCATGAAGTTACAGGGGGTGCGAACCCTTGTGCCAGAGGAGGCGGTGGCTTATATAGAGTGCGCCAGGACCCCAGTCGTCCCATGTTACACAGGGTTCAATGTACATTAAGGTGAGACGTTACTGGTAACGCCAGCAATAAAGACGTATAAATGATCATTAACACTACGGAGTGAACGCCTGACCGTTGCCATCCTGAGTGACTTTAGATCTTCTATACTCCAAGTGGCTTCTTGTTCGGTCGACTGATGATATACTGGTCGAATGGAATTGGGTTATCCGAGTGGAATTATTGGTCGAGTGGGTTGCACTCTGAGGTGATTCCACTCGGTGAAAACTGATGTGCCTTGAATGCCATTGATCTTAGGGTAGTGACGTTGGTGAGGGTGTCTAGGTCAGGCCTATTACCCTACCCTAGGTACATGTTCTCGTCATTAGCCCCCGAATGGATCGAGGTCCGAGGGTAGAAGAGGTTGAAGATGATTCCGACTCAGTTCTCATTCTTCGGGGGCATCGTACCTGTGTTGGTGAACCACGCTGGATCTTCAACTTTATTTTCAATCGCCTTCATCCATTCAAAATTCTATCGAGTGAATTTATCCTATAATGCTTCTAGTTTCGGAGTAGAATGAAATCTTCGGCGTGACTGATTGCGCTGCCATTCCTAGATCTCGCAGGATTCGAAATTTGGGGAAGCGCACGGGACGGAGAGCGCCATAGTAATCAGGACAGATTAGGCAGTGGTGCCTCGATTTTCATGCCGCCTTTTTCGCCACATACCGAGCGCGCGGCTGTTGTGGGATTTGACAGGTTCTCTCGGGCCTGCACACCAGTCACTCGGAAACGGGCGGATAAAAGGCTCCGCGGCCGGTGCGTCTGCACAGCGCATCCCATTCCCCTTCTCCTTCCTCTGTTTCTTCACCTTGTCCTCCGACGCTCTCGACACCTCCGCACCACCCGTGAGTAGCCCGCGGCGATGGGGAAGGACAAGGCGGCGGCTCTGCAGTGCACCAAGAAGGCGACAACGACGGCGGCGGGGAAGCCGAAGGGCAAGAAGACGAGTCAGGGGGATCTTCCTCGAGGTCCGTCCTGCCGCCTGGCTGGATCCAGGGCGACTGGATTCGCTCCACGATTCAGCTAGAGGATGTGGAGGATCTCGCCTCAGGGGGATTGATTGCCCATGGATCTTGGAGGCTTCCTGGCAACAAGACCGAGCTGCAGCTGAAGGAGGGTGAGTGCGTCCTCCTTGCGACTCACATTGACCGTGGATTCTCTTTGCCTCCCCATCCTTTCTTTCAGGGTTTTCTGAACTTCTTTGGAGCCCAACTTCATCATTTTTCCCCAACACCATCACGTACCTTGATGCGTTTGTTTCCGTGTGTGAAAATTTCTTGGGCTATCGACCGCACTGGGTCTCTTCAAACACATCTTCACTTGTCACTCTCAGTCCGGGAAAAAAGCTAATCCGAATGATGAGAAGACCCATGTGATCCAGATGTGTGGAGGCCTAGGCATCTAGATGAGAAGTAAAAGTGCTTTTCCGGCTGTGATCCTTCCCGGGTCAGTTAGAGGGTGGCAGTCGACCTGGTTCTACTACAAGGACCAACCAACTCCTGGTCAGTGGACTGGTCTCCCTCCCTTCTCCATGGAGCGAGTCCAACAGCCCACTTCTTTGAGAGTAACTCCAACAGAGAGAGCAGAGGTGAACATGCTGATGGAGCGAGTGGTCCAATTAGTTCAGGATGGCGTGACTGGTATGGACTGATACGTCCATTTTGCATCATGCTTTTATATTGATATTTATTTCATTATGGGTTGTTATTACACATTATGTCACAATAATTATGACTATTCTCTCTTATTTTACGAGGTTTACATGAAGAGGGGGAATGCCGGCAGCTGGAATTCTGGGCTGGAAAAGGAGCAAATATTAGAGACCTATTCTGTACATCTCCAAAAGTCCTGAAACTTCACGGGAGCACGTTTCGGAATATATAAAAAATATTGGGCAAAAGAAGTACCCGAGAGGGGCCACCCACCGTCCACGATGGTGGGGGGCACGCCCTACCCCACTGGGCGCGCCCCCTGCCTCGTGGGCCCCCTGGCAGCCCTCTGATGCCCATCTTTGGCTATATGGAGTCTTTCGCCGTGGTAAAAAATCATAAGCAAGATTTTGAGATGAAACTCCGCCGTCACGAGGCGGAACCTTGGCGGAACCAATCTAGGGCTCCGGCGGAGCTGTTCTACCAGGGAAACTTCCCTCTGGGAGGGGGAAATCATCACCATCATCATCACCAACGATCCTCTCATCAGGAGGGGGTCAATCTCCATCAACATCTTCACCAGCACCATATCATCTCAAACCCTGGTTCATCTCTTGTATCCAATCGTTGTCTCAAAGCCTCAGATTGGTACCTGTGGGTTGCTAGTAGTGTTGATTACTCCTTGTTGTTGAACATGAATATGATTTGTGAGTAGTTACGTTTGTTCCTGAGGACATGGGAGAAGTCTTGCTATAAGTAGTCATGTGAATTTGGTATTCATTCGATATTTTGATGGGATGTATGTTGTCTTTCCTCTAGTGGTGTCATGTGAATGTCGAATACATGACACTTCACCATTTTTTGGGCCTAGAGGAGGGCATTGGGAAGTAATAAGTATATGATGGGTTGCTAGAGTGACAGAAGCTTAAACCCTAGTTTATGTGTTGCTTCTTAAGGGGCTGATTTGGATCCATATGTTTCATGCTATGGTTAGGTTTACCTTAATACTTCTGTTGTAGTTGCGGATGCTTGCAATAGGGGTTATTCATAAGTGGGATGCTTGTCCAAGGAAGGGCAGTACCCAAGCACTGGTCCACCCACATATCAAATTATCATAGTACCGAGCACGAATCATATGAACGTGATGAAAACTAGCTTGATGATAATTCCCATGTGTCCTCGGGAGCGCTTTCCTTTATATAAGAGCTTGTCCAGGCTTGTCCTTTGCTACAAAAAGGATTGGGACATCTTGCTGCACCTTATTTAGTTTTACTACTTGTTACTCGTTACAAATTACCTTATCACAAAGCTATCTGTTACCGATAATTTCAGTGCTTGCAAAGAATACCTTACTAAAAACCGCTTATCATTTCCTTCTGCTCCTCGTTCGGTTCGACACTCTTACTTATCGAAAGGACTACGATAGATCCCCTATACTTGTGGGTCATCAAGACTCTTTTCTGGCGCCGTTGGGGAGTGAAGCGCCTTTGGTAGGTGGAATTTGGTAAGGAAAAATTTATATAGTGTGCTGAAATTTACTGTCAGTTGTTACTATGGAACATAATCCTTTGAGGGGCTTGTTCAGGGTATCTTGACCCCAACCAGTAGAGCAAAGAGTTGCTCCTCAACGTACTGAACCTACTGAAAATGTTTACTTTGGAATTCCTCCGGGTATGATAGAGAAACTTCTAGCTAATCCTTTCATAGGTGATGGAACATTACATCCCGATTTGCACCTAATCTATGTGGATGAAGTTTGTGGATTATTTAAGCTTGTAGGTATGCCCGAGGATGTTATCAAGCAGAAGGTCTTCCCTTTATCTTTGAAGGGAAAGGCATTGACATGGTTTAGGCTATGTGATGATATGGGATCATGGAACTACAACCGATTCAAATTGGAATTTCATCAGAAGTTTTATCCTATGCATCTTGTTCATTGTGATCGTAATTATATAAATACTTTTTGGCCTCGCGAAGGAGAAAGCATCGCTCAAGCTTGGGGGAGGCTTAAGTCAATGTTATATTCATGACCCAATCATGAGCTCTCAAGATAAATTATTATTCAAAAAATTTATGCTCGGCTTTCTCTCCATAATTGCTCCATGCTCGATACTTCTTGTACTAGCTCTTTTATGATGAAGACTATTGAAATCAAATGGGATTTATTGGAAAGAATTAATCGCGACTTTGAAGATTGGGATCTCGACGAAGGTAAGGAGTCAGGTATAACACCTAAGTTTGATTGTGTTAAATCTTTTATGGATACCGATGCTTTTCGTGAATTTAGCACTAAATATGGACTTGACTCTGAGATAGTAGCTTCTTTCTGTGAATCCTTTGCTACTCATGTTGATCTCCCTAAGTAGAAGTCGTTTAAATATAATCCTCCCATTGAAGTAAAAGCAGTTTCACCTATTAAAGTTGAAGAAAATACTATCACTTATAATGATCATGTTAGTTCCTACTGCTTATATTGAGAAACCATCTTTCCCAGTTAGAATAAAGGGTCATGCTAAAGCTTCAACTATGGTTCGTAAGAGTAATACTAGAACACCTACCCCCTCTGAGCAAATTAAAGTTGAACCTAGTGTTGCTATGGTTAAAGATCTCTTGGCTGATAATATTGATGGGCATGTTATTTACTTCTGTGAAGAAGCTGCTAGAATTGCTAGACCCTATATTAAAAATAAACATAGACCTATTGTAGGCATGTCTATAATTTCTGTTAAAATAGGAGATCATTGCTATCATGGCTTATGTGATATGGGTGCTAGTGCAAGTGCAAAACCTCATTCATTTTATAAAGAAATTATGCATGATATTGCACCTGCTTAGTTAGAAGAAATTGAGGTTACAATTAAGCTTGCCAATAGAGATACTATTTCACCGGTTTGGATTGTTAGAGATGTTGAAGTCTTGTGTTGGAAAGTTAAATATCCTGCTGATTTTCTTGTTCTTGGTTCCCCACAAGGTAACTTTTGTCCCATTATATTTGGCAGACCCTTCCCGAATACTGTTAATGCTAAGATAGACTGCAATCAGGATATTGTTTCTGTTGGTTTAGGGGATATGTCTCATGAGTTTAATTTTGCTAAGTTTCATAGACAACCCAATGATAAAGAATTTCCTAGTAAAGATGAAATTGTTGGTCTTGCTTCTATTTCCGTGCCTCCTAATGATCCTTTAGAGCAATATTTGCTAGACCATGAAAATGATATGTTTATGAATGAAAGAAGGGAAATAGATGAAATATTCTTTAAACAGGGGCCTATTTTGAAACACAGCCTGCCTGATGAAATTCTAGGGGATCCTCCTCCACCCAAGGGTGACCCCGTGTTTGAGCTTAAACCTTTACCTGATACTCTTAAATATGCTTATTTTGATGAGAAAGATATATATCCTGTTATTATTAGTGCTAAACTTTCAGAGCATGAAGAAAAGAAATTATTGAAAACTCTGAAGAAGCACCGTGCTGCTATTGGATACACTCTTGATGATCTTAAGGGCATTAGTCCCACTCTATGCCAGCACAAAATAAAATTGGAGAAAGACGCGAAACTGGTTGTTGATCACCAACGACGGTTAAATCCTAAGATGAAATAAGTGGTAAGAAAAGAAATACTAAAGCTTCTGGTGGTAGGTATAATTTATCCCGTTGCTGATAGTCAGTGGGTAAGTCCTGTCTATAGTGTCCCTAAGAAGGGAGGTATTACTGTTGTTCCTAATGATAAAGATGAGTTGATCCCACAAAGAATTGTTACAGGTTATAGAATGGTAATTGATTTCTGCAAATTAAATACTAAAAGGATCATTACCATTTACCTTTTATTGATCAAATTCTAGAAAGATTATCCAAACATACACATTTTTCTTTCTAGATGGTTATTCTGGTTTCTCTCAAATACCTGTGTCAAAACAGGATCAAGAAAAGACAACTTTCACTTGCCCTTTCAGTACCTTTGCTTATAGATGTATGCCTTTTGGTTTATGCAATGCACCTGCTACCTTTCAAAGATGTATGACTGCTATATTCTCTGACTTTTGTGAAAAGATTGTTGAGGTTTTCATGGATGATTTCTCCGTTTACGGAACTTCTTTTGATGATTGCTTAAGAAACCTTGATCAAGTTTTGCAGAGATGTGAAGAAACTAATCTTGTCTTGAATTGGGAGAAGTGCCACTTTATGGTTAATGAAGGTATTATCTTGGGGCATAAAATTTCTGAAAGAGGTATTAAAGTTGATAAAGCTAAAGTTGATGCTATCGAAAAGATGCCATGTCCTAAAGACATTAAAGGTATAAGAAGCTTCCTTGGTCATGCCGGTTTTTATAGGAGGTTCATTAAGGACTTATCTAAAATTTCTAGGCCTCTGACTAATCTCTTAAAAAATATGTTCCTTTTTACTTTGATGATGATTGTGTAGAAGCATTTGAAATACTTAAGAAAGCTTTGATTTTTGCACCTATTGTTCAACCTCCTGATTGGAATTTACCATTTGAAATTATGTGTGATGCTACTGATTATGCTATAGGGGCTGTTCTAGGACAAAGAGTTGATAAGAAATTAAATGTTATTCAATATGCTAGTAAAACTCTAGACAGTGCCCAGAGAAACTATGCTACTACTAAAAAGGAATTTTTAGCAGTTGTATTTGCTTGTGATAAGTTCAAACCTTACATTGTTGATTCTAAAGTAACTGTTCACACTGATCATGCTGCTATTAAGTATCTTATGGAAAAGAAAGATGCTAAACCTAGACTTATGAGATGGGTTCTCCTACTACAAGAATTTGATTTGCATATTGTCGATAGAAAGGGAACTGAGAACCCCGTTGCAGACAACTTTTCTAGGTTGGAGAATGTTCTTGATGACCCACTACCTATTGATGATAGTTTTCCTGATGAACAATTAGCTGTGATAAATGCTTCTCGTACTGCTCCATGGTATGCTGATTATGCTAATTATATTGTTGCTAAGTTTATACCACCTAGTTTCACATACCAGCAAAAGAAAAAGTTCTTCTATGATTTAAGGCATTACTTCTGGGATGACCCACATCTTTATAAAGAAGGAGTAGATGGTGTTATTAAACGTTGTGTACCTGAGCATGAACAGGAACAGATCCTATGCAAGTGTCACTCCGAGGCTTATGGAGGACACCATGCTGGAGACAGAACTGCACATAAGGTATTGCAATCCGGTTTTTATTGGCCTACTCTTTTCAAGGATGCCCGTAAGTTTGTCTTGTCTTGTGATTAATGTCAAAGAATTGGTAATATTTGTAGACGTCAAGAAATGCCTATGAATTATTCACTTGTTATTGAACCATTTGATGTATGGGGCTTTGATTATATGGGACCGTTTCCTTCCTCTAATGGGTATACACATATTTTAGTTGTTGTTGATTACGTTACTAAGTGGGTAGAAACTATTCCAACTAGTAGTGCTGATCATAATACCTCTATTAAGATGCTTAAAGAAGTTATTTTTCCGAGGTTTGGAGTCCCTAGATACTTAATGACTGATGGTGGTTCACATTTTATTCATGGTGCCTTTCATAAAATGCTTGCTAAGTATGATGTTAATCATAGAATTGCATCTCCTTATCACCCACAGTCTAGTGGTCAAGTAGAACTGAGCAATAGAGAGCTTAAATTAATTTTGCAAAATACTGTTAATAGATCTAGGAAGAATTGGTCCAAGAAACTTGATGATGCATTACGGGCCTATACAACTGCATACAAAAATCCTATGGGTATGTCTCCATATAAAATGGTTTATGGAAAGGCATGTCACTTACCTCTTGAACTAGAACATAAGGCATATTGGGCCATTAAAGAGGTCAATTATGATTTCAAACTTGCCGGTGAGAAGAGGCTTTTTGACATTATCTCACTTGATGAATGGAGAACCCAGGCCTATGAGAATGCCAAACTGTTTAAAGAAAAGGTTAAAAGATGGCATGTCAAAAGGATACAAAAATGTGAGTTTAATGTAGGTGATTATGTATTGTTATACAACTCTCATTTAAGATTTTTTGCAGGCAAACTCCTCTCTAAATGGGAAGGTCCTTACGTCATCCAGGAGGTCTATCGTTCCGGTGCCATAAAAATCAAAAACTTCGAAGGCACAAATCCGAGCGTGGTGAACGGTCAAAGAATCAAACATTATATCTCAGGTAATCCCATAAATGTTGAAACTAATGTTATTGAAACTATAACCCCGGAGTAATACATAAGGGACACTTTCCCGAATGTTTCAGACTCCGAAAAGGAATAGGTATTAGGTACTGTAAGTAAACCGACTCCAAAACAGTTCTAATAGCAATTTTTCTCTGTTTTGGAATATATAAGAAAATAGGAAAATAAGAAGCAGTCCAGGAAGGACACGAGGTGTCCACGAGGGTGGAGGGCGTGCCCTACCCCCTAGGCGTGCCCCCTGCCTCGTGGGCACCTCGTGTGCTCTCCGGACTCCATTTTCTTGCATGATACTTCTTTTGGTTGGTAAAAATTCATTATATAATCTCCCGAAGGTTTTCACCACCGTATCATGCAAATATCTTCTGTCTTTGTTTCGAGCTGTTTTCTGAAAGATCTAGATTGTCGTGGCGTCTTGAAGTGCCCCCAAGGACAAGTTCTTCGAGAAGGTCATCAACACTACCTCGCGGAGGTGCTGCAACACCCTCAAACCATTGATATGCGTGAGGGGTTGCTGCACATCCGTGATGTTGAGGGACCAAGGAGGACCGGAAGCGTGGAGACAAGGCTCGAGGCAATGGAGCAACAAGTTTTCATGTGCCAGGAGATGGTGGAACATGGAATCGACTCCAATCATATAATGATCACGGAGTTCACCAACAACCACAAGCTGGATGACAAGAACATTGGGGAGGCCATCTTCAAACTTCACGAGAAAATTGAGCGCCTCCAAGCCCAGATCTATGACCTGCAAAACCAAAACTATGAGTATGAATATAGATTCAAGAGGATGAGTTTGGATGTATATTTGAGGATCCCGAAGACTCGATCATCCTTCTATGATGGTGAGCCTATGCCTTGGAAGATGGACGACAAGCCGACATCATCAACAACTCCATCATCACCACCTCCGAGGAAGGAGACATAAACACATGGGTATGGGCACTACCCTTGGCAACTGCCAAGCTTGGGGGAGGCCCTCGGTATCGTATCACCATCACTTTTATCTTTACCATTTTTCTTAGTTCGATCCTTTTGGTAATATTTTGATCTAGTAGAATAAAGTTTTAGTATGATCTAGTTTTGAGTTTTTCTTTATGATCCTTCTATGTAATCGAGTCCGTGAGCTATATATAATAAATATTAGTGTTGAGTCAAGGGCTTGATTATCTTGCTATGATCTTGAGGGAATAAAATAAAAGAGAAAGAATAAAAAGAAATAAAGATATCATATGGATCTTATGGAGAGTAATGACTTCACATATAAAGAGTATGATGAATACAAATTGTTGAGAGTTGACAAGCATAGTTTTGGTCATCATTGCAATTAATAGGAAGTAATAAAGAAAGAGAGGTTTTCACATATAAATATACTATCTTGGACATCTTTTATGATTGTGAGCACTCATTAAAATATGACATGCTAAATAGTTGAGGTTGGACAAGGAAGACAACATAATGGGTTATGTTTTCTTACATCTGAGATAAATTATATTGTCATGGATCATCCAACATGTTGAGCTTGCCTTTCCCTCTCATGCCAGCCAAATTCTTTGCACCAAGTAGAAATACTACTTGTGCTTCCAAATGTCCTTAAACCTAGTTTTGCCATTAGAGTCCACCATATCTACCTATGGATTGAGTAAGATCCTTCAAGTAAGTTTTCATCATTGCAAGCAATAAAAATTGCTCTCTAAATATGTATGATTTATTAGTGTGGAGAAAATAAGCTTTATACGATCTTGTGATGTGGAAGAAATAAAAGCGACGGACTGCATAATAAAGGTCCATATCACAAGTGGAAATATAAAGTGACATTCTTTCGCATTAAGATTTTGTGCATCCAACCATAAAAGCACATGACAACCTCTGCTTCCCTCTGCGGAGGGCCTATCTTTTATTCTTGTCTTATACTTCATGTAAGCGTCACGGTGATCTTCACCTTTCCTTTTTACATTTTATCCTTTGGCAGGCACAATGTGTTGGAAAGATCCTGATATATATAGCTAATTGGATGTAAGTTTTCATGAACTATTATTGTTGACATTACCCTTGAGGTAAAAGGTTGGGAGGCAAAACTATAAGCCCCTATCTATCTCTGTGTCTGACTAAAACTTCATACCCATAAATATTGCGTGAGTGTTAGCAATTGTGAAATACTAAATGATAATTGAGTATGTGGACTTGCTGAAAAGCTCTTATATTGACTCTTTCCTATGTTATGGTAAATTGCAATTGCTTCAATGACTGATATTATAGTTTGTTAGTTTTCAATGAAGTTTCTGATTCGAACTTGAAATTGTGAATGAATTGTTACTTTAGCATAAGAGATCATATGACAATATATATATATGTATATGTTGCTGTTCTAAGAATGATCATGATTCCCTCTTGTCCGTATTTTATTTTATCGACACCTCTATCTCTAAACATGTGGACATATTTTTCAATTTTGGCTTTCGCTTGAGGACAAGCGAGGTCTAAGCTTGGGGGAGTTGATACGTCCATTTTGCATCATGCTTTTATATAAATATTTATTGCAATATGGGTTGTTATTACACATTATGTCACAATACTTATGCCTATTCTCTCTTATTTTACAAGGTTTACATGAAGAGGGGGAATGCCGGCAGCTGGAATTCTGGGCTGGAAAAGGAGCAAAAATTAGAGACCTATTCTGCACATCTCCAAAAGTCCTGAAACTTCACGGGAGCACGTTTCAGAATATATAAAAAATATTGGGCGAAAGAAGTACCAAAGGGGGGCCACCCACCGTCCACGAGGGTGGGGGCGCGCCCTATCCCATGGGCGCTCCCCCTGCCTCGTGGGCCCCCTGGTAGCCTTCTCATGCTCATATTTGGCTATATGGAGTCTTTTGTCGAGGAAAAAAATCATAAGCACGCTTTTGAGACGAAACTCCGCCGCCACGAGGCGGAACCAATCTAGGGCTCCGGCGGAGCTTTGATGCCGGGGAAACTTCCCTTCGGGAGGGGGAAATCATCACCATCATCATCACCATCGATCCTCTCATTCGGAGGGGGTCAATCTCCATCAACATCTTCACCAACACCATCTCATCTCAAACCCTAGTTCATCTCTTGTATCCAGTCGTTGTCTCAAAGCCTCAGATTGGTACGTGTGGGTTGCTAATAGTGTTGATTACTCCTTGTAGTTGATGCTAGTTGGTTTACTTGGTGGAAGATCATATGTTCAGATCCATTATGCATATTAATACCCCTCTGATTATGAACATGAATATGTTTTGTGAGTAGTTACGTTTGTTCCTGAGGACATGGGAGAAGTCTTGCTATAAGTAGTCATGTGAATTTGGTATTCGTTCGATATTTTGATGAGATGTATGTTGTCTTTCCTCTAGTGGTGTCATGTGAACGTCGACTACATGACACTTCACCATTGTTTGGGCCCAGAGGAGGGCATTGGGAAGTAATAAGTAGATAATGGGTTGCTAGAGTGACAGAAGCTTAAACCCTAGTTTATGTGTTGCTTCGTAAGGGGCTCATTTGGATCCATATGTTTCATGCTATGGTTAGGTTTACCTTAATACTTTTGTTGTAATTTTGGATGCTTGCAATAGGGGTTATTCATAAGTGGGATGCTTGTCCAAGGAAGGGCAGTACCCAAGCACCGGTCCACCCACATATCAAATTATCAGAGTACCGAACGCGAATCATATGACCGTGATGAAAACTAGCTTGACGATAATTCCCATGTGTCCTCGGGAGCACTTTCCTTTATATAAGAGTTTGTCCAGGCTTGTCCTTTGCTACAAAAAGGATTGGCACATCTTGCTGCACCTCATTTAGTTTTACTACTTGTTACTCGTTACAAATTACCTTATCACAAAGCTATCTGTTATCGATAATTTCAGTGCTTGCAGAGAATACCTTACTGAAAACCTCTTATCATTTCCTTCTGCTCATTCGACACTCTTACTTATCGAAAGGACTATGATAGATCCCATATACTTGTGGGTCATCATGGACTTGCTGGGAGTGTTTCTCAGTCGTTGCATCCAACCACTCCAAGCCCGCGATCATCCTATGTGGATGTACTCGGGCATTGAGGACACCACTCAGATCCACCCGGAGGAGGTCACCGAAGAGATGGTGGAGCTGTGGTTGCAAGCCATCACTGGGAACAGAGATAACCCTCGGGGGTCTAGAAGAGTCCAACCATTCTACGCTGGCCTTGAACCTGAAAAGGTCTATCCTATATTGTCGAGTGCTTCTTCATTCTGATTTGTAACTGTCTTTGTGCCTGACTGATGTCTATGTTATTCTCTGCCTTGCAGATCTACATTGATACGTACTCAATGCCCAATGGAGAGCAGGACCAGGAGGGAGAGGCGAGTGGGGGCGAAAGTGGAGATTGGAGATCCGATGACGAGGACGAGGAGGAGAGTGAAGACTCAAGCGATGGCGAGGAGGTCGACTCTCCACCTTGTACTAAAAGATGTTCCAAGCAGACCCATGACCCCGCGAGCATCCGTGGCAAGGCAGTTGCACAGACCTCGAAGCGCACTCGGACTTCCTCCCCCATTCCGACTGAGAAGGCACCGAAGAAACCCAAGATTGCGGCTCCTAAGCCTCGGAAGACTCTGCCCAAGATCAAGATCGACGTTCCTATCGCCTCCAGGCAAGCGTTTTGTTTTATCCTTTTATTCAAGAACTTCTTCGATAGTCGTCGACTCGCTTTTTTTCTTGACCGAGTGAGTTTGGGGACTTGCAGTGCTGCTACTTCTGGGACTTCTGTGGATATTTACAGGAATGAGGATGATGCGGAGATGGAAGATGCGGCTACTTCCAGAGCAGGTGTGACTCTGCCATATTGCCTCCAGTTTGTCAATCGACTTGGAGATCGACTGATATATTACAGTCCAATCTTTTGCAGCGCTAGAACATGTGATTGAACTTCTAGACGATGATGAAGATGTGCCTCTGAGGCCTATGGGAAGGAGAGGCAGGAGCTTGGGCAAGAAAGCGCCGACTGGCAAGACAGCTCAAACGACATCAATGCCCGAACCGGTGATCCAGCAGACTGGAGACCTCAATCGGGCCTCTGTCACCTTTGCCGAACCTGTGTCGACTGAACATCCATCAGCATCGACTGCCCAAGATCCTGCTTCATCTGTTCAACTCCATACTTCAGACCCTCATATTGCTGCAACTATTCCATCGTCTCCGTTGTTCGTCACCCATCATGTCCCGAAGGATCAGGCGAGCGCTGCTAAAAAAGCTATACGCCAAGGAGGCCTGATGATGGAGCGGATGAAGACAGTGCATGAGATCAGCCAAGCCGCCTATGAAGCCAGTGCAGCTCTCCAAGCCAACGTCCAGGTTAGTTGATTTCGACTGATCTTCTAACTTGATACTTCAGCACTGCTGCTTTCTTGTTTGTAAGATGTTTGTGGATGAGCGTTTTCAAACTTCATGTGCATCTATTCACCCACTGGGTGTATTCTTTTACTTTGCAATCTTCTTTACTTGAATCGATGTCGAGTGAACTTTCGAATCAGTGGGGGCACGCAGAGTGCACCCACTGGGTGTAGTCTCCGAGACCATCATCGAATGTTCGATTCGGCGGGGGTCTTAGATATTTGTTGATAATAAATCCACTCGGTCTCGAATGGATCCTGTCGAGTCAACTCTTAAACCAGTGGGGGCACGCAAAGTGCACCCACTAGGTGTAGTCCCTGAGACCGCGGTCGACTATGGGCAGTCGGCGGTGGTATGAAATCCAATATTGTTGTTGCTCTCTCTTTCTTTGGGCGACTGGTCTGATCAAGTCGAGTATCAAACCAAACCAGTGGGGGCACGCCAAGTGCACCCACTGGATGTAGTCCCTGAGACTACTGTTGAATGTTTGATTCTGAAGTAGTCTTAGAAATCTTTTCATCAATCGGGAGCAAATAATCTTTCATTCTGTCCACTAATATCTCTTAGTTACTGACTTCGGAAATCCTGTGAGCTCATATCCCAATTTGCTGAATTCGAGAGGAAGCAGATCTAGCTCAATCTTGACCTGGACTTGGCCAAGCAGAACTTGCAAAAGGCCAAGGACAAAATAGCTAGTATGGAAGGTAAAAACTTGCCGACTGTGAGATTGGACTGTCTCCCGAGTCATCTCTCCATTCTTCTTTCTAAACCGAGTGATGTTTATTTTTTTAGAGAAAATGAGGCAGGCTCTGGCACAGAAGGACCTTGATCTTGCACCGGCACAGAAAGAAGCCCAAGAGAAAACACCCAAGAGAAAACAGCACTTGCCGACAAGAAGCTGGCTTCAATCGGGACGTTAGAGGAAGACAACGCCAAGTTGAAGACCACTCTTGCCGAAGCTAACAAAGGAGTGCCACGTCTGAAGAAGGACAAGGTAGCCCTGAACAACAAGATTGAAGATCTCACTCGGAAGAGAAATGAGCTGGAGGCTTATCTGGGGGGGGGGACTCGCCAAGAAATTATTCCTCATTCTTGAAGGTATTTCCTCAAACGGACCTTCGAATCATTATTTCGCTGTGCTGTGCAGAATTTTGCAAAAACTTTGAAGAAGAGACTGGACAGATCAAAACAAACTTGGATCCCATCAATTCTACCATTTAGGATGAAGCCGCCATGAACGTGCTCCGACTGGAATCTCGTCTTGCCTGCGTCGTGGATTATCTGGCCTGACTGAAGGTTGCGGTTTCCCGAGTCGGCACGGCGCTCTGGCCGAAGGAGAGGTTCCATGATGACCTCGAGTCTCTGATGACTCGACTCAATGAGATCCCCGGCCAAGTGCAAGCATGGAAGAAGTCCTCCACCCGATGTGGTGCTGATGTGGCTCTGTGCCTGGTTCGTGTCCACTACAAGGAGGCCAAGGAAGAGAACATGGCAGTGCTCAAGGTCGCTAGCACCAAACATTGCCAGTTCCAGTCCTTCATGGAGACCTTCATTAAAGTAGCCACTCACATCGCTCTCACGCCCTCGATGCGGCTATAGCTCCCACGTGTCGAGGCACGACTTAGAGACATAACCGCATTGAAAGCAATGTCGCAAGTTAGGCAATCTTCACAACATCCCATGTAACATAAATAATAAAGGGGAGATACATAGTTGGCTTACACTCGCCATGTCAATCAAAGTGCATAAATAACATTACCACATTCAAACACTCATGGCCCGACTACGGCGCCAAAATAAAAGATAACCCAACAAGCGACACGGTCCCGATCACCACAACTGGGCACCACTACTGATCATCAGGGAAAGACACGTAGTATCGTTGAGAGTCCTCGTCGAACTCCCACTTGAGCTCAAGCGCGTCACCTGAGGCGAAATCATCAGGCCCTGCATCTGGTTTGGAAGTAATCTGTGAGCCACAGGGACTCAGCAATCTCGCACCCTCGCGATCAAGACTATTTAAGCTTAATAGGAAAAGCAAGGTAAATATGTGGAGCTGCAGCAAGCGACTAGCATATATGGTGGCTATCCTGTTCGCAAAAGAGAGCGAGAAGAGGAGGCAAAGCGCGAACAAGAAACTAGAGAACAACCTGCGGAAGCATTACTCCAACACCGTGTTCACTTCCCGGACTCCGCCGAGAAGAGACCATCATGGTAACTCACATTATTGATTCATTTTAATTAAGTTAAGGTTCAAGTTATCTCCAACCGGACATTAACAAATTCCCATCTGCCCATAACCGCGGGCACGGCTTTCGAAAGTTCAAATCCCTGCAGGGGAGTCCCAACTTAGCCCATGACAAGCTCTCACGGTCAACGAAGGAATAGACCTCCTCTCGAGATGTTCCGATCAGACTCGGTATCTCGGTTCTTCAAGACACTTCGACAGGTTAAAACAAATGCAGCAACACCGCCCGAATGTGCCGACAAATCCCGATAGGAGCTGCACATATCTCGCTCTCAGGGCACACTCAGATGAGCCAGACGTCGGGTAGGCCAGCCCAGAGTTGCCCCTGGTAGCCCCGGACATCGCTCGGTTGGACCAACACTCAGAGGAGCACTGGCCCGGGGGGGTTTAAAATAAGATGACCCTCGGGCTCTGGAGACCCAAGGGAAAAAGAGGCTAGGTGGAAAATGGTAAAACCAAGGTTGGGCATTGCTGGAAAAGCTTTAATCAAGGTGAACTATCAAGGGGTTCCCATTATCACCCAACCGCGTAAGGAACGCAAAATCCGGGAACATAACACCGATATGACGGGAAACTAGGGCGGCAAGAGTGGAACAAAACACTAGGCGAGAGGCCGAGCCTTCCACCCTTTACCAAGTATATAGATGCATTAACATAACAAGGCAATATAATTATATCCCAACAAGTAAATAAATGTTCCAACAAGGAACGGTCTCCAATCTTCACCTGCAACTAGCAACGCTATAAGAGGGGCTGAGCAAAGCGGTAACATAGCCAATCAACGGTTTGCTAGGACATTGGTGGGTTAGAGGTTTGACATGGCAATTTGGGAGGCATTATAAGCAAGTGGTAGGCATCGTAGCATAGCCATAGCAAAAGAGCGAGCATCTAGCAAAGCAAAGATAGTAGTGATTTCGAGGGTATGATCATCTTGCCTGCAAAGTTGTCAGAGTTGACTGGATCCTCGAAAGCAAACTCAACGGGATCCTCGTTAGCGAACTTGTCTCCCGGCTCTACCCAAACAAGACAAACAAGCAAACGAAACACAATCAACCACTTGCAAAGCTCAAACAATATGATGCAAGGATGGTATGCTATGCGGGATGCGATGCGGGATGCATATGCAAAATTTGACAAGGGATTCATGAAACTGGCCTCAACTTGGAAATCTAAGTGTTCCACTAGAAAGATGAGATGAAATCGCTTGAAAACGATATAAAGAACGCCGGAATCGGAGTTACGGTTTGGAAATGGCAAGCAATTCAAATATGGCACCGGTCTGCGATTTACAGCAAGTAGCCATGTAAATGCAACAAGATAAACCTGCTACAGCACCCAAACATGGCATAATAATACATGAAAGGTATGCATTCATGAAGCTTAACAAAAATCTAGCACTGAGCTATGGCCAATTCATCCATTAACAGGTTCAAACAAGCATGACAAAAATGCATTTGACAAACAGATTTCAGACTTAGTGAAATTAACACTTGTCTGGAATTTCAGATCAGATAGCACTCTTCGGAGCATGAAAACTATATGCTACAGGGCCTGAACATGGAAAAGTAAAGCATGGCATGGAGCTACTCAAAGATCTTAACAAAATTCCCTTAGTGACCTTGAGCCAAAAGGGATCAGAAAATACAATTGCAAGCATGTGAACATGGCAAAAACATAATCAGATCACAGACTTAGTGAAAACTGGAGCATGCTGAAACATATATCAAGTAGGCATGTTTACGAGCTCGATGCACTCACTACAGAGAAAGTCATGATAATCTAAGCACACACCCATCAAGAATACACAAAATTCAAGCTAGACATGGCAAGAACAATAGCATAGCATGCACTGATCAACTACAACATCCTCGGCAAAATTGCTAACAAGTAGACAATCTGCCCAGATTCACGAAATGACAAAAGTAGAGCTCGATTGACTCAAGCTAGGTTGCTCCATAATTGCAAACAAAGACATGGAAGGATAGAGCACTACAAGATTAACAAAACATCCTAACTGATCATCCTCAAAAGAGGCACGCATCACTAGGAAACAACATGAACATATGGGCATATGAGATAACCAGCTCAAGGACTTGGTGGAAATGCTAAGTCCCCGAAATCAGCATTAACAAATGCCTCACTTTGCAAGCTTGTGCTAGTCACCACACACATCACAAAAATACATGGGTTGCACCTCTGGAAAGATGGAACAACCCTTAACAAAACATATGTAGGGCTCATGGGCATATCGTGCACACATTAATCATGGCAAAAATGACAAAAATCTAAATGGAGTAGCAGATCAGACAATAATCTCAAGTAGCACTCTTCTAACAGCATTTCGGGCATCAAGACGGCGAGGAGACGGGCGGCGGCCGGCCGGGCGACGTGCGGCGGTGCGGCGCCTCAGGGCGGCACGGTGCGCGGGTCCTCCCGCGGGCGAGCGGCGCGCGGAGACGGGCCGCGGGGGCCGGCCTCGGGCCCCGGCGGGCCTGGCGGCGCGGGATGGCGATGTGGGGCGGCGGGGCGCCACGTGGCGGGTGGTGACTGGTCGGCGGCGATGGGCGGACGTGTCCGGCCTGATTCGGACACGTCCGGCGGCGAGGGGAGCAGTTTTTTTAGGGTTAGAGAGAGGGGATCCGAGATTTGGAATGGGGGTATATATAGGCATAGAGGGAGCTAGGAGAGTCCAAATGAGGTGCGGTTTTTGGCCACGGGATCGTGATCGAACGCTCTAGATGATGGAGAGGGTTTTGGTGGGTTTTGGGCCAAATTGGAGGGGTGTTGGGCTGCAACACACACGTGGCCTTTTCGGTCCCTCGGTTAACTGTTGGAGTATCAAACGAAGTCCAAATGATACGAAACTTGGCAGGCGGTCTACCGGTAGTAAACCAAGGCCACTTGGCAAGTCTCAGTCCAATCCGGAAATGTTTAATCCCCACACACGAAAGAAAGGTAGAAATGACCACCGGAGGAGAACGAAGCGCCGGAATGCAAAATGGACAACGGGGAAAATGCTCGAATGCATGAGACGAACATGTATGCAAATGCAATGCACATGATGACATGATATGAGATGCATGACAATGATAATAACACATGGAGACAAAAACCCGAACCCGAGAAAATAAAATAACTTAAGGCCGGAAACAGCAAGAGTTGGAGTACATATTGGGTAAATCACATCCGGGGTGTTACAATCGCGGACGGAATTGACTTGGACGAGTTCGCCGAGCTAGCCAGTCCTCCTCCAGAGGAATGAACAAACTTGAAACTTCAATTCAATTTTCCTCGGAATGCCGAGTGATTTTGGAACCGTTAAAACTCCTTCGCGCCGGATGCCTAAGCACTTTTATCTGTGGTTGTGAACCTTGCGAGAATCTGAACTTTGTTTTTCTTTGAATATGTTTGTCTTCACCTTTGCTGCTTTTGAATCTCTTGACTTTGAGTGGAACTTGATCCTTTATTCGGAATTGTCACTGACTTTGTGATGCAGCTCTGTTGAGTGGGTCATGGACGAGGGCACTTGGTGCCGTCCACGACCTGCACTTCGTCGTCCCTATGGATCGGAATGGAGCGGACGTTATACTTGTGGTGCACGTCGAGTAGTTCATGGACAAGAGCACTAGGTGTGGTGCACGACCTGCACCTCGTCGTCCTTGCGGATCGGGATGGAGCGGACGTTGTACTTGTGGCGCAGCTCCGTCGAGTGGGTCATGGACAAGAGCACTAGGTGTTGTGCATGACCTGCACCTCGTCGTCCTTGCGGATCGCGATGGAGCAGATGTTGTACTTGTGACGCAGCTCCATCAATTGGGTCATGGACAAGAGCACTAGGTGCTATGCACGACCTGCACCTCGTCTTCCTTGTGGATCGGGATGGAGCGGACGTTGTACTTGTGGCACAGCTCCGTCGAGTGGGTCATGGACAAGAGCACTAGGTGCTATGCATGACCCGCACCTCGTCGTCCTTGTGGATCGGGATGGTTTTTAACTTAGGCGAGTACGAGACTGCAACTAAGCCTCCGAGTGGGAGGATTGCTCTCCACTTGGTAGGATTTTATAAACATAGGCGAGTACGGGACTGGAGCTAAACCCCGAGTGGGACGATTTTTTAAACTTAGGCGAGTACGGGACTGCAGCTAAGCCTCTAAGTGGGAGGATTTCTCTCCACTCGGTAGGATTTTTGAAACTTAGCCGAGTACGTGACTGCAGCTAAGCCTCCGATTGGGAGGATTGCTCTCCACTTGGTAGGATTTTAGAAACTTAGGCGAGTTCGTGACTACAACTAAGCCTCCGAGTGGGAGGATTGCTCCCCACTCGGTAGGTTTTTTTAAACTTAGGTGAGCACGAGACTGCAGCTAAGCCCCCGAGTGGGAGGATTGCTCTCCACTCGGTAGGATATTAGAAACTTAGGAGAGTACGTGACTGCAGCTAAGCCTCTGAGTGGGAGGATTTTTTAAACTTAGGCGAGTACGTGACTGCAGCTAAGCCTCCGAGTGGGAGGATTTCTCTCCACTCGGTAGGATTTTAGAAACTTATGCGTGTTCGTGATTGCGGCTAAGCCCCAGAGTGGGAGGATTGCTCTCCACTCGGTAGGATTTTAGAAACTTAGGCGAGTACGTGACTGCAGCTAAGCCCCCGAGTAGGAGGATTGCTCTCCACTCGGTAGGATTTTAGAAACTTGGGCGAATCAGGTTCGCGGCTAAGCCACTCACTGGGAGATTTGAACACACAACTTGATAGGATAACAATCATTAAGGCACCACAAAAATCTTGTTTTTGATAAGCAAACTGAATGATTCTTATTACAACTCGCCGACCAGAGTGCTTAAGTGTTACAATGGTGGAGCAGATCCGCGTTCCAAGCGCATGGCTCATCTTTCTTGTGCTCCACATTGTAAAGGTGATAAGCTCCGTTGTGGAGAACCTTGGTGATGATGAAGGGGCCCTCCCAAGCAGGAGCAAGCTTGTGAGGCCGTTGTTGATCCACTCGAAGCACCAGGTCTCCTTCCTGAAATGCTCGACCTCTCATGTTTCTGGCTTGGAATCGACGGAGGTCTTGCTGATAAATGGTCGACCGGATCAAGGCCATCTCTCCCTCTCTTCTTCTTGGAGGTCAACAACATCTTGCCGAACTTGCTCTCCTTCAGCTTCTGAGAAATGTTCCACTCGGGGCGCGTTGTGTAGCAAGTCGCTTGGCAGCATGGCTTCAGCCCCATTGAGGGAGTCCTGGACTAAGGGGTCCTCGGGTGTCTGGCCTGTTGTCCATGGGCCAGACTGATGGGCTGTGAAGATACGAAGACTGAAGACTGCACCCGTGTCCGGATGGGACTCTCCTTGGCGTGGAAGGCAAGTTTGGCGACCGGATATGTAGATTCCCTTCTTTGTAACTGACCTTGTGTAACCCTAGATCCTCCCAGTGTCTATATAAACCGGAGGACTTAGTCCGGATAGGAGACTCATTATCATAGCCATACAAGATAGACCTCTAAGGTTTATCTACTACGATCTCGAGGTAGATCAACTCTTGTAATACTCATATTCATCAATATCAATCAAGCAGGACGTAGGGTATTACCTCCATAGAGAGGGCCCGAACCTGGGTAAACATCGTGTCCCTTGTCTCCTGTTACCATCGACCTTAGCGCACTGTTCGGGACCCCCAACCCGAGATCCGCCGGTTTTGACACCGACATTGGTGCTTTCATTGAGAGTTCCCCTGTGCTGTCACCAAAAGGTTTGATGGCCCCTTCAATCGTTCATAATGACGCTGTCCAAGGAGAAATTTTCCTCCCCGGACAGATCTTCGTGTTCGGCGGCTTCGCACTGCAGGCCAATTCGTTTGGCCATCTGGAGCAGATTGAAAGCTACGCCCCTGGCCATCAGGTGAGATTCGGAAGCTTGAACTACGTCGCGGACATCCGTGGAGACTTGATCTTCGCCGAATTCGAGACCGCGGTAGCTGCTCCCGGTCACCCCGATGATGATGACCTAAATCTCATCGGGCCGAATTCAGGAGATTGCTCCTGTAACCGCTCTGGCCCTAGATCCGGAGCAGACTGCGCCATCCGAGGACGGGAGGATCAACCCCACCACGGAGGCCACAGATTCCACGGCGTTGGAGCCGCACATAGACCTAACCTCTCACGACATCTTTGTCATCGGAACTCCGGACTCGTCTCTGGTCGTACGTTGTAAACCACGTGAGCCCGCGGACGCCGAAATTGATCGTTTATAGATCTTCAAGTTCAGCGCCGCAGACATCTTCCAGCACTCACGTTTGGGCGATGTGCTAAACTCATTAAAGAACCTGTCCTTGGCGGAGGACTCACAGCCAAACTATATACGGCTCGAAATAGGGGCTGATGGTGGAGAATTTTGCTTCCCACCCGCCACCCACTTCATAGCCACGATCGAGGATTTGACCGACGAACTTGATTATGACTCCAAAGACATCGACGGTATGGACGACGATGCCGGAGAAGAAGAGGCCCAGAACCGCCATTCGCCGGACGCTGGACGGCCACTTCCTCGTATGATGTATACATGGTGGATGCACCAAAGGAGAACATCGGCAAGGACAAGAAAGATCCAGCTGAGGATAAACCTTTTGAAATACAGTCCAAGCACCGGCGGCAGCGGCGCCGCTCTAAGTCATGCCGCAGTAAAGACAGCAACACCGGCACATGAGAAGATAACACTCTAGAAGATGCCGAAGACAACGAAGACCCCGTCGATACAGCTAATGAACAAGATGAACGGGAAGGCGGGCAGGTTAGCCCCAGTAAACAGGCCACGCACGAAGATTCGGAGGACGATAATTACCCTTCACCCCCCGAGGACGTGGTGAGCCTCGGCACCGACGATTTGATCGTGCCTGAGGAACCTCTGGAGTAGGAGCGCTTCAAGCACCAGCTCATCGGCATGGCAAGGAGCCTGAAAAAGAAGCAGCAGCAGCTTCAAGCTGACCAAGATCTGCTCAATGATAAATGGACGGATGTCCTAGCAGTCGAAGAGTACGGCCTCAAGCGCCCAACCAAAAGCAACCCAAAGCGTAAATTGCTACCTCAGTTTTACGAGGAGGCGCCGAACTGCATACCTCCATCGTACAATGCGGCTGACCGACCACCACATGGTCGAGACAAAACAGCAACTCTCGCCGAACACTAGCCAGCCCTGCCTCAGCGCACAGGCAGAGGTAAATTAGCCCATGGTCATACATATGACCTCTGGCGAAACCTGAACAATATAGCAGGACATACTAGATCAATCTATGGATCGCGAGGGCGTGCCTCGACCCGCGACGACGGCCACCTATTCGGACGTGACAAACTTAGTCATGTGCGGGCCGAAACCCACAGACGGACCCCATCAGGGCTACGTCACGATACGGCCCGATATAGAGGCGCTGGACACCCTCATTGCTTCACTGATGAGGTCCTAGATCATGAATTCCCAGAAGGGTTCAAACCCGTGAATATAGAATCATACGATGGAACAACGGACCCCGCGGTGTGGATCGAAGACTTCATTCTCCACATTCCTATGGTCCACAGCGATGACCTCCACGCCATCAAATGCCTCCCTTTAAAACTCAAGGGGCCAGCTCCGCACTGGCTCAACAGTCTGCCTGCAAATTCTATTGGCAGCTGGGAGGACTTGGAAGAGGCCTTCCTCGATAACTTCCAAGGTACAAATGTTTGACCTCCGGACGCTGATGACTTAAGCCATATAGTTCAACAGCACGGAGAGTCTGCCAGGAAATTCTGGACTAGGTTCTAAACTAAAAAAGAACCAAATCGTCGATTGTCCGGATGCCGAAGCCCTAGCATCCTTCAAACACGGCATCCGCGACGAATGGCTCACTCGCCACCTCGGCCAAGAAAAGCCAAAATCCATGGCAGCCCTCACGGCACTCATGACCAGCTTTTGTGCGGGCGAGGACAGTTGGTTGGCCCATAGAAAAAACAATGCAAGCGACGCCGGCACCCCTGAAGCTAAAACTAGCAAGGACAAGTCTCGACGCAACACATACAAGTGCCGAAACAACAGTGATAACACTAAGGACACGACAGTCAATGCTGGATTCAGGGGCTCTAAGTTCGGTCAGCGGAAGAAGCCGTTCCAAAAGAACAATTCAGGCACATCCAACTTGGACCGCATACTTGATCGTCCGTGCCTGATTCGTGGCACCCCGGACAAACCACCCAATCATACAAATAGAGATTGCTGAGTTTTTAAACAGGCCGGCAAATTAAATGCTAAAAACAGGGAAAAGGGATTGCAAAGCAAGGACGATGACGAAGAGCCCCAGCAACCGAACACAAGGGGACAGAAGAAGTTTCCCCCTCATGTCAAAACGGTGAACATGGTATACACTACCCACATCCCCAAGAGGGAGCGCAAGCGCGCACTCAGGGACGTCTACGCGATAGAGCCAGTCGCCCCAAAATTTAACCCATGCTCGTCGTGCCCTATCACGTTTCATTGCCGGGATCATCCGACCAGTATTCGTCACGGTGGCTCAGCCGCACTGGTCCTAGACCCAATAATTGATGGGTTCCACCTGACTCGGTCCTTATGGACGGAGGTAGCAGCCTTAATCTTCTCTATTAGGATACATCGCGAAAAATGGGCATTAACCCATCTCGGATCAAGCCTACCAGGACTACCTTCAAAGGAGTCATACCAGGTGTAGAGGCCCGCTGTACGGGCTCAGTCACACTCGTGGCTGTCTTCGAATCTCCGGACAACTTCCAAAGCAAGGAGTTAATCTTCGATATCGTCCCATTCCGCAGTGGCTATCATGCACTGCTCGGATGAATCGCATTTGCTCGATTCAACGCAGTACCACACTATGCTTATCTCAAACTCAAGATACCCGGTTCGCGCGGTGTCATAATGGTCAATGGAAATACGGAACGCTCCCTCCGTACAGAAGAGCACACAGCTTCCTTAGCAGCAGAAGTACAGAGCGGCCTTCTCAAGAAAAACCTTAATTCGGCTGCCGAGCCCACAGACACCGTTAAGAGGGTCTGAACTACTCTGTAGCAGGAGAGCTCGGCTCGTCAGGAGCTCGACTAGCAATCCAGTCTCCGTCGCAGTTCCGATCCAAGTGGTGGCATTTGTGCCGCGCGTACATAACTACACACTTAAAATCCTATGGGCATCGACGGAGGCATAGCTAGCTTGTGGTCCATAGTACGGCTCAACTGACGTCGGATACACATATGCTTTCATTTTTTACTTGTTTCCTTTTCATGTCTCAATCCCACAGGCACCATCTGATGGCCTGGTCATTGGTCCTCTTGAAGGATAAACACACCAAGACAGTGAGAAACACAGACTTCAAAAATATAATACACTGGGCGCTGAACTTTGTAGGCTTTGCCTTCTTCTTCCCGCATGATACTGACAACTTGTCCGGTGGCTGTGATATAAAGCAGTAAAGGCTCTTTGCTGATTGGAGCAGCAAGCACCGGCTGGGTGGAAAGCAGGGTTTTGAGCTCTGCAAACATTGCATCAGCTTCAAGAGTCCACTCAAACTTGTCAGATTTCTTCATCAATTAGTAAAGAGGCAATGCCTTTTCACCAAGACGAGAAATGAACCGGCTCAATGCGGCCAGGCAACCAGTAAGCTTCTAGACATCATGCACATGCACAGGGCGTCATTCGGAGGATTGCACCAACTTTCTCTGGGTTTGCATCGATCCCTCATTCGGAAATGAGGAAACCGAGTAACTTTCCTCCTGGGACTCCAAATGTGCATTTTGATGGATTAAGCTTGATATCATACCTTCTCATATTGGCAAAGGTTTCGGCGAGGTTAGACAGTAGGTCGGAACCTTTACGTGACTTGACCACGATGTCATGCATGTATGCTTCCACATTCCGACTGATTTGAGTGAGCAGGCACTTCTGAATCATGCGCACGAATATGGCACCAGCATTCTTGAGACCAAAGGGCATGGTAACATAGCAAAAGCACCCAAATGGGGTGATAAAAGCTGTTTTTATTTCGTCGGGACCATGCAGTTGGATCTGATGATACCCGGAATAAGCGTCCAGAAAGGACAAATGCTCGCATCACGCAGTCGAGTCAACAATTTGATCGATGCGGGGCAGAGGGAAATGATCTTTTGGGTAGGCCCGATTGATATGCTCCAAGTCGATGCACATGCGACGTGAATCGTCCTTCTTGGGCACCATGACAACATTGGCGAGCCACTCGGAGTGGTATATCTCGCGGATGAACTCAGCTGCCAGAAGCCGAGCCACCTCCTCACCAATTGCCTTCCTCTTCTCCACCGCGGACCGACGGAGATGCCCTTTGACAGGTTTTGCTTTCAGGTCGACTCGCAAACGGTGCTCAGCTAGTCCCCTGGGTACACCTGGCATGTCAGAAGGCTTCCATGCAAAGATGTCCTAGTTCTCACGGAGGAACTAGATGAGTGCTTCTTCCTATTTGCTGTCAAGAGTTGTTGAGATATGAGTCGGAGCAGCACTAGGATCGGTCGGGTGAACAAGAACTTGCTTTGTTTCACCAGACTACAGAAATGAAGATTCTGAAGCGGGCTTCTTGGCACGTAGCAAATCACTCGGATCTGCGTTCTTCTGGTACTCTTGCATTTCCATTGTTCATCGGCAATCTTTGAGCTTTTCTGGAAACACTCCTCCGCTCTCTGCCGATTACCAGTGATCGTAATCACACCTTTGGGACCAGGCATCTTCAGCTTGAGGTATACGTAACATGGTCGAGCCATGAAGCGATCATACGCAGGTCTGCCCAGAATAGCATGATAAGCACTGTGAAAGTCCACAACTTCAAATCTCAACTTTTCCTTGTGATAATTCTTTGAATCACTGAAAACCACGTCAAGAGTGATCTCGCCGAGTGAATCAGCTTTCTTCCCAGGGATGACACCGTGGAAACGCATATTGCTTTCACTGAGCTTGGACATCGGGACACCCATCTCTCGGAGAGTCTCAGCATACAAAATGTTCAAGCCACTGCCACCATCCATCAGGACCTTGGATAATCGAGTGCCCCCAACGACCGGGTCGACCACCAACGCTTGCCGCCCTGGGGTAGAAACACGTGTCGGATGGTCAGATTGGTCGAATGTAATGGGAGTCTTAGACCACTTCAAATATGTTTGCGTTGCCGGAGCAACCATGTTCACTTCTATGTTAATGACCTTCAATCGACTTTTGCTCTCAACATCAGAAAAAATCACCAAAATGGCATTGATGTGGGGAGAACCATCATCTTCCTCTTTGTCTTCATCCTTATCAGACTCTTTCTCTTTCTCCTTAGGCTGGCCCTCCCGGAATTGCTGGATAAGGAGTCGACACCGTCGATTAGTATGCTTGGGATAAATCAGGTTTCCCTCTTCATCCACTTTGGTGTGTATATTGCATAGCAAATCTAACACATCATTTCCTGCCGAATCCTTCACCTTTTTGGGGACCCATGGCCCTTTAGGTTTTCCCTTGAATTTTCCCTAAGTCACTGCTGCAGCTTCACCAGGAGCAGCGGGTTCGGCCTTGCGCTTCTATTTTGGATTGGAATTACCTCCTTCAGCGTCTTGGGCGACTGGTTTGCTCTTGCCGCTACGGAGTCGGCCTTATTCCTCGCCGTTAGCGTACCGAGTGGCTATTTCCATCATTTGGGTCAGAGTCATATCTCCTGTCCGACCGAATTTCAGGTTAAGCTCTTGATACCGAATGCCCTCCTTGAAGGCGCAAACTGCTTGGTGTGGTGACACGTTTTCCACTGTTTGATGCAAAGTGGTCCACCTCTGAATGTAATCTCTCAAAGTCTCATTCGGTTTCTAAATACAATGCTGCAACTCTGTCAGCCCTGCAGGCCACTTGCAAGTGCCTTCAAATGTTCTAACAAACACTCGGGCCAACTCTTCGCAACTGAATATGCTGCCGGGAGCCAACTGATTCAACCAAGCTCTGGCTGACCCTTCCAACATCAAAGGAAGATGTTTCATGGCTACCTCATCATTACCGCCACCAATCTATACAGCCACTCGGTAATCCACTAGCCAAGTGTCAGGTTTGGATTCACCGGTAAACTTACTTACCCCAGTCGCCAACCTGAAGTTGGGAGGGATTTCTGCGGCTATGATGGCACTGCTGAAACACTCAGGTCTTGATACATGCACTCGACTGCTCGTTGGTCGATCTCTGTCCTGTCCTTCTCTATGAGCTCTGTTCCGGTCGACCAAACCTTGTACCAAAATTGACCTTGCATCAAATCCAGGTTCTCTGGGGTCGACTAGATGTCTTTGCTGGTCGCCATACAGACGCCTATCATCAGGTCGCCGGGGTGCATACGATCCGCCCCTTGGAGGGGGCGTGGACACTCGACGACGATCCTCACGGCCGAACAGATGATCATATTGCTCGTGGTTCTGACCCATGTACTGCTCTTAATGGTGTCCTCGGCCCTCACGTCTCGGCCCTCACGCTGCAGAGGCGATCTTGGGCTGTGAGCCGATTGGACAGTGTCCGCAAGTAGAGATCTACTATGGATCTTGTTGCACGACTGGGAAACTGCTGTGTTCTGCTCTCTTGCTGCACAGAGCAGCGCTCGAATCTGCATCAAACCTGTTCCAGCCTCTGACTGGGACGACTGTATTGATTTTGCTATTTGGCTGCAGCGGTAAGATTCTGAAGTGGAGTACAGTATACCTGATGTTCGGGGGGAAACAATTGTCGTTGCCGTCGACAAGATTTAGGGACCAATCATCGAGTGAACGCTGAAGGTTCTCCAGTCGCGCGCGCTCATCCAACGTGGCCAGGCGTGCAGTCTCCAAGGCCCGAGCCTCAAAGGTTTCCCCAATGATGGGAGTGTGGAATGCCTCCATATTGCGACGATGCAGCTCCTCACGCTGCTACGAATTAAGGGCTTGAGGACGATATTCTTCATGAACATGTGACGGATCACCGCCGCCATCACCGCCGTCGCTGTGGCGGAAACCAGGCGGGCTGCGCGGTGTGTAGAACATCAGGACTTCTACCGCAGGGTCGCTCCTGTCACACTCGGACAGGGTCTCGACGGAGCCAGTCAATAGGTCGAACAACCCGTAGAGAGATTTGTCGGGCTCGATTACCGCGACTTGAGGGGGGCCGTTCGGCGAGCCACCGTATTCTTGATCCACCGCTGAAGCCGTGATCAACTGGATCGCTTGCGGCGACGAACAGCGGGAAACGAAGACGTTGCAGGAGCCGACCGATACTGGGTCGAGGGTTTCCACAGAAGGACGCCGCAGACGCATGCCCGAAAGTGGGTCGCCCCGCGGATGGGGAGCATTCTCGACGTCGAGGGGAGCTTCTCGAAGCCAAGTAGATTCGTCGGCGATGAAAACGAGTGTGCCGAGACGGATCTCGCGGCCCTCAGCCAAACCTCCGCCGGAAACCATGATGATGGGATTCGGATAAATCGCAACCTCGCCGGAAGTCGCTAAGACACCTGCCCCACGGTGGGCGCCAACTATCGTGGTTCTAAGTCTGACAGTAGAAAGAGGGGTATGTAGGAGGAGGCAAGATCCTAGCTACGATGAGGTTGTGCATGCAAGATTTACTAGTTCAGGCCCTTCGCGGAGGAAGTAAAGGCCCTACATCTCGGTGCCTTGAGGCAGTCGACTGGATTATGTGTGAAGTTACAGGGGGTGCGAACCCTTGTGCCAGAGGAGGGGGTGGCTTATATAGAGTGCGCCAGGACCCCAGCCGTCCATGTTACACATGGTTCAATGTACATTAAGGTGAGACGTTACTGGTAACGCCAACAATAAAGACATATAAATGATCATTAACACTACGGAGTGAACGCCTGACCGTTGCCTTCCTGAGTGACTTTAGATCTTCTGTACTCTGAGTGGCTTCTTGCTTGGTTGAGTGATGATATACTGGTCGAATGGAATTGGTTTATCCGAGTGGAATTATTGGTCGAGTGGGTTGCACTCTGAGGTGATTCCAGTCAGTGAAAACTGATGTGCCTTGAATGCCGTTGATCTTAGGGTAGTGACCTTGGGGAGGGCGTCTAGGTCAGGCCTATTACCCTACCCTAGGTACATGTCCTCGTCAGGCGGTGATCGTCATACTACTTACCACCAATTTCTTATTTTAATTTGGCGGTATTGTTGGATGAAGCGGCCCGGACAAACCTTACATGACCACGCTCATGAGACTGGTTCCATCGACAGACATGCAACTAGTTTTGCATAAAGATGGTTGGCGGGTGTCTGTTTCTCCTACTTTAGTTGAATGGAATTTGACTGCGGCCGGTCTAAGATAGCAAACTTGATAAATCACCGTTAAGGTTTTGATGCGTAGGTAAGAACAGTTCTTACTACAAGCCCGTAGCAGCCACGTAAAACTTGCAACAACAAAGTGGAGGACGTCTAACTTGTTTTTGCAGGGCATGTTGTGATGTGATATGGTCAAGACATGATGTGATATACGTTAGTGTATGAGATGATCATGTTTTGTAGAAGTTACTGGCAACCGACAGGAGCCTTATGGTTGTCTCTTTATTGTATGAAATGCAGACACCATGTAATTACTTTACTTTCTCACTATGCGTTAGCGATAGTTGTAGAAGCAATAGTTGGCGAGATGACCATGATGCTACGATAGACATCAAGGTTTCAAGCCAGTGATGATGGAGATCATGACGGTGCTTTGGAGATGGAGATCAAAGGCACAAGATGATGATGGCCATATCATGTCACATATTTTGATTGCATGTGATGTTTATCTTTTATGCATCTTATTTTGCTTAGTACGGCGGTAGCATTATAAGATTATCCCTTAACTAAATTTCAAGATATAAGTGTTCTCCCTGAGTATGCACCGTCGCGACAGTTCGCGTGCTGAGACACCATGTGATGATCGGGTGTGATAGGCTCTACGTTCACATATAACGGGTGCAAGACAGTTTTGCACATGCAGAATACTCGGGTTAAACTTGATGAGCCTGGCATGTACAGACATGGCCTCGGAACACTGGAGACCGAAAGGTCGGACGTGAATCATATAGTAGATATGATCAACATAAAGATGTTCACCATTGAAGACTACTCCATCTCATGTGATGATCAGACATGGTTTAGTTGATTTGGATCACGTATCATTTAGATGACTTGAGGGATGCCAATCTAACTTGGAGTTCTTAAGTAATACGATTTATTGAACTTAATTTTTCATGAACTTAGTCCTGATAGTATTTGCATATCAATGTTGTGGATCAATAGCTCACGATTTAGCTCCCTTATTTTTGATATGTTCCCATAGAAAACTAAGTTGAAAGATGATAGTAGCAATGATACGGACTTGGTCCATGAACTGAGGATTATCCTCATTGCTGCACAGAAGAATTATGTCCTTGATGCATCGCTAGGTGACAAACCTATTGCAGGAGCAGATACAGACGTTATGAACATTTTGCAAGCTCGGTATGATGACTACTTGATAGTTTAGTGCGCCATGTTTTACGTCTTAGAACCGGGACTTCAAAAAAAATTTGAATGCCACGGAGCATATGAGATGTTCCAAGAGCTGAAATTGGTATTTCAGACTCATGCCCGTGTCGAGAGGTATGAGACCTCTGACAAGTACTTTGCCTACAAGATGCAGGAGAATAGCTCAACCAGTGAGCATGTGCTCAGAATGTCTGGGTACTCCAATCACTTGAATCAAGTGGGAGTTAATCTTCCAGATAATATAGTGATGACAAAGTTCTCTAGTCACTATCACCAAGCTACTAGAACTTCATGATGAACTATAATGTGCAAGGGATAACGGAAAAGATTCCCAAGCTCTTCGCGATGCTAAAATCGGCGAAGGTAAAAATCAAGAAAAAGAATCAAGTGTTGATGGTTAACAAGACCACTAGTTTCAAGAAAAAGGGCGAGGGAAAGAAAGGGAACTTCAAGAAGAATGGCAAGCAAGTTGCCACTCCCGTGAAGAAGCCCAAAGCTAGACCCAAGCCTGAAACTAAGTGCTTCTACTGCAAATGAAATGGTCACTAGAAGTGGAACTGCCCCAAATACTAGGCGGATAAGAAGGATGGCAAAGTGAACAAAGGTATATTTGATATACATGTTATTGATGTGGACTTTACTAGTGCTCATAGTAGCCCCTGGGTATTTGATACCGGTTCAGTTGCTAAGATTAGTAACTCAAAACAGGAAATTAGAAATTGAACAAAGACTAGTTGTGGGTGAGGTAACGATGTGTGTTGGAAGTGATTCCAAGGTTGATGAGATCAACATTGCATACTCCCTCCACCTTCAGGATTAGTGTTGAACCTAAATAAATGTTATTTGGTGTCCGCGTTGAGCATGAATACTATTGGATCATGTTTATTGCAATAATATTATTCATTTAAGTAAGAGAATAATTGTTATTCTGTTTACATGAATAAAAAACCTTCTATGGTCATACACCCAATGTAAATGGTTTATTGAATCTCGATCGTAGTAATTGATACGTCTCCAACGTATCTATAATTTTCTTATTGTTCCCTGCTATTATATTATCCATCTAGGATGTTTTATATGCATTTATATGATTTTGGGGACTAACCTATTAACCTAGAGCCCAGTGCTAGTGCCAGTTTCTGTTTTTTCATTGTTTTTGAGTATTGCAGAAAAGGAATACCAAACGGAGTCCAATTGACGTGCCAATTTTTGATAATTTTTTATGGACCAAAAGAAGCCCCCGGAGTAAAAGAGTTGGGCCAGAAGAGTCCCGAGCTATCCATGAGGGTGGGGGGCGTACCCTACCCCCCTAGGCATGGGCCCCTATCTCGTGGACGATCCGGAGACCCCCCTGACGTGAGACCTACGCCAAAAATTCCTATAAATACAGAAACCCCCAGAAATAAACCTAGATCGGGAGTTCCACCGCCACAAGCCTCCGTAGCCATGGAAAACCAATCTAGACCCGTTCTGGCACCCTGCCGGAGGGGGGAATCCCTCTCCGGTGGCTATCTTCATCATCCCGGCGCTCTCCATGACGAGGAGGGAGTAGTTCACCCTTGGGGTTGAGGGTATGTACCAGTAGCTATGTGTTTGGTCTCTCTCTCTCTCGTGTTCTTGATTCGCACGATCTTGATGTATCGCGAGCTTTGCTATTATAGTTGGATCTTATGATGCTTCTCCCCCTCTGTCTCCTTGTGATGAATTGGGTTTTCCCTTTGAAGTTATCTTATTGGATTGAGTCTTTAAGGATTTGAGAACACTTGATGTATGTCTTGCATGTGCTTATCTATGGTGACAATGGGATATTCACGTGATCCACTTGATGTATGTTTTGGTGATCAACTTGCAAGTTTCGTGACCTCATGAACTTATGCATAGCGGTTGGCACACGTTTTCGTCTTGACTCTCCGGTTGAAACTTTGGGGTACTCTTTGAAGTCCTTTGTGTTGGTTGAATAGATGAATCTGAGATTGTGTGATGCATATCATATAATCATACCCATGGATACTTGAGGTGACATTGGAGTATCTAGGTGACATTAGGTTTTTGGTTGATTTATGTCTTAAGGTGTTATTCTAGAATGAACTCTAGGATAGATTGAACGGAAAGAATAGCTTCGTGTTATTTTACTATGGACTCTTGAATAGATCGATCAGAAAGAATAACTTTGAGGTGGTTTCGTACCCTACAATAATCTCTTCGTTTGTTCTCCGCTATTAGTGACTTTGGAGAGACTCTTTGTTGCATGTTGAGGGATTGTTATATGATCCAATTATGTTATTATTGTTGAGAGAACTTGCACTAGTGAAAGTATGAACCCTAGACCTTATTTCAACGCATTGCAATACCGTTTTCGCTCACTTTTATCATTAGTTACCTTGCTATTTTTATGTTTTCAGATTACAAAAACCTACATCTATCATCCATATTACACTTGTATCACCATCTCTTCGCCGAACTAGTGCACCAATACAATTTACCATTGTATTGGGTGTGTTGGGGACACAAGAGACTCTTTGTTATTTGGTTGCAGGGTTATTTGAGAGAGACCATCTTCATCGTACGCCTCCCACAGATTGATAAACCTTAGGTCATCCACTTGAGGGAAATTTGCTGCTGTCCTACAAACCTCTGCACTTGGAGGCCCAACAACGTCTGTAAGAAGAAGGTTGTGTAGTAGACATCAAGCTCTTTTCTGGCGCCCTTGCCGGGAAGGCGGGTGCTTGGAGGTATATCTTTAGATCTTGCAATCAAATATTTTAGTTTTTTGTTTTATCACTAGTTTAGTCTATAAAAGAAAACTACAAAAAAATGGAATTAAGGATGCCTCATATGCTTCATCTTTTTAATATCTTTCGTGAGAATAAGGATTCCGATAATTGTGCTCAAGTGCCAGAAGAAGAATGCATTAGATTGTTTGGCACTAAATATTTGAATGATGAGCGTGATTGCAATGTTGTTAGTATGAATTCCTTGAATATCCATGATGCTAATGATATGAAAAGCCAGAAGCTTGGGGAAGCTATGTTTGCTGAAGATGATATTTTTTGTCTCCCAAGTTTTGATGAACAAATTTATTATGATGATAGCGTGCCTCCTATTTATGATGATTATATTGATGAAAGTGAGTTTGGAAGAGTGCCAACTTTAGGAAGTGATGATCCCACTATTTTGGAGGATGTTGAATCTTATTGTGATAATTATAAAAGTGGATTTGGAGAGGTCATGACTTTATTTAGTAATGATTCCGCTATCTTGGAAGAGGTTTCAATTGATTATGATGAGAACAAAGTTGTTACTTATAATGATTATTGTGATGACACTTATGCTATAAAAAGTAGTGATGATTATATTTATAAAAATTGTCATGATTATGATTACCATTTTTCTGAACATTACTCTTTTAATGTGGAAACAATTTATGTATTCGAGTTTCTTATGATACTCCCACTATTCCGAATGAGAAGAAATTTGCTTAGGTGGAGAGTAATAAAAAATCTATGCTGGTAGATCATGAAAAGAATGCTTTTATGTGATGGTTATATTGTTGAATTAATCCATGATGCTACTGAAATTTATTATGAGGTAGGAATATATGCTCGTAGGAATTGCAATAATATCAAGTTTCCTCTCTATGTGTTGAAAATCTTGAAGTCATCCTTGTTCTACCTTCCTTTGCAAGTTGATTCTTGTTCCCACAAGTTATTTGCTCACAAAATCCCTATGCATAGGAAGTAGGTTAGGCTTAAATGTGCTAGTTATATTCTTCATGATGCTCTCTTTATGTTTATATTCTTATCTTCTATGTGAGCATCATTGAAATCATCATGCCTAGCTAGGGGCGCTAAAAGATAGCGCTTGTTGCGAGGCAACCCAATTTTATTTTTGTTCCTTGCTTTTTGTTCCTTTTTAGTAACAAATAAATCATCTATCCTCTGTTATGATTGTGTTTTTATGTTTTAATTAGTGTTTGTGCCAAGTAAAGCCTTTAGAATCTTCTTGGGTGATTGCTATTTGATCTTGCTGTAAAAAACAGAAAGTATGCGCTCACCAGAATAATTTTCATTTTTTTACCAGAGAGAGAAAAGATACCAATTCCACTTGCAGTAGATTAATAAACAAATTTCCTAGGACTTGCTAATTTCTCAAGATTTTTGGAGTTACAGAAGTATTCGAAACCTCCAGATTACTACAGACTGTTCTGTTTTTGACAGATTCTGTTTTCTATGTGTTGTTTGCTTATTTTGATGAATGTATGAGTAGTATCGGAGGGTATGAACCATAGAGAAGTTGGAATACTGTAGATATTACACCAATATTAATTTAGTATGATTTCACAACAGTATCAAAAGTGGTGGTTTATTTTCTTATACTAACGGAGCTTACGAGTTTTCTGTTGAGTTTTGTGTTGTAAAGTTTTCCAGTTTTGGGTAAAGTCGATGGACTATGGAATAAGGATTGGCAAGAGCCTAAGCTTGGGGATGACCAAGGCACCCCAAGGTAAGATTCAAGGAAAACCAAGAGCCTAAGCTTGGGGATGCCCCGGATGGCATCCCCTCTTTCGTCTTTGTTCGTCGGTAACTTTACTTAAGGCTATATTTTTATTCACCACATGATATGTGTTTTGCTTGGAGCGTCATTTTATTTTATTTTATTTTGCTTGTTGTTTGAATAGTATCCCAAGATCTGAAATTCCTAAATGTTAGAGAGTCTTCACATAGTTACATAATTATTCAACTACTCATTGATCTTCACTTATATCTTTCGGAGTAGTTTGTCGTTTGCTCTAGTGCTTCACTTATATCCTTTTAGAGCACGGCTGTTGTTTTATTTTGAAGAAATAGATGAACTCCCGTGATTCACTTATATTATTTTGAGAGTCTTTAGAATAGTATGGTAGTTTGCTTTGGTTATGAAACTAGTCCTAATATGATGGGCATCCAAGATGGGCATCCAAGATGGGCATAATAAAAACTTTCATATAAAGTGCATTGAATACTATGAGAAGTTTGATTCCTTATGATTGTTTTGAGATATGAAGATGGTGATATTAGAGTCATTCTAGTTGAGTAGTTGTGAATTTGAGAGATAAAGTTTGTGATTCCCGTAGCATGCACGTATGGTGAACCGTTATGTGATGAAGTCGGAGCATGATTTATTTTTTGATTATCTTCCTTATGAGTGGCGGTCGGGGATGAGCGATGGTCTTTTCCAACCAATCTATCCCCCAAGGAGCATGCGCGTAGTATTTTGTTTCGATAACTAACATATTTTTGCAATAAGTATGTGAGTTCTTTATGACTAATGTTGAGTCCATGGATTATACGCACTCTCACCCTTCCACCATTGCTAGCCTCTCTAGTACCGCACACCTTTCGCCGGTATCATACACCCACCATATACCTTCCTCAGAACAGCCACCATACCAATCTATTATGGCATTTCCATAGCCATTCTGAGATATATTGCCATAAAACTTTCCACCGTTCCGTTTATTATGACACGCTTCAGCATTGTCATATTGCTTTGCATGATCATGTAGTTGACATCGTATTTGTGGCAAAGCCACCATTCATAATTCTTTCATACATGTCACTCATGAGTAATTGCACATCCCGCTACACCGCCGGAGGCATTCATATAGAGTCATATTTTGTTCTAAGTATCGAGTTGTAATTCTTGAGTTGTAAGTAAATAAAAGTGTGATGGTCATCATTATTATAGCATTGTTGTCGAATGTGGGGTTCCGGCAAACCCTTAAGGCTCGAACACTGGGGGGCGCGCGAAGTCTTTCCCTCCTACCGATCTACGCTCTAGCTCGCTAAGATCTTGCGGACGAACTCGACGAACTCGCAACATAGAAAGACACGGGGTTTATACTGGTTTGGGCCACCGTTGTGGTGTAATACCCTACTCCAGTGTGGTGGTGGTGGATTGCCTCTTGGGCTGATGATGAATAGTACAAGGGAAAAACTGCCTCCTGAGGTTGAGGTGTTCTTGTGCGTATGAACTCTTGATTGGGTTGGATCAAGCTAAGATGAGATGAGATCCCATCCCCTACTATGGTGGTGGCTACTCCTATTTATAGAGGCCCTGGTCCTCTTCCCAAATATCGAGCGGGAAGGGAGCCAACAATGGCGGGCAAATTTGAAGGGGGACAGCTAGTACAAGCTATCCTGACAAAAGCGGTGTTCTCCTGCAAAGAGCTCTGGGGTGACGCCGTCTTGGGCTCCACGATGACCTCCGTCTTTCCGTCCTCCTGGTCTCGGTCTTGTTGCACCGAAATGGCAACCTTTGCCTGAGGCCTCGGTACTCCGCGGCTGCGCTTGCCTCCTTTGCACCAAAGAGGAAATAAGGACGCTGTGCGCGCTGGCGCCCGCCTGTTGTCGATCGTCTTCGCTCACGTCACGAGAGCCTCGTGAGGTTCGCCTCGCCTTGATATCTCCGCCCCTCGCGAGCCTGCCTGACTAGGCCGCTCGAGAGGAGGTCTTGCATCGCCTGCCTCGCGAGGATTGGACCCTCGCGAGGGTCTTCGATCCTTCATTGATGAAGATGGGTCGTACGGCCTGCTGGCTCTGCCACGCCGCGGGCCGCAGGCAGGCGGGTCTGGGGACCCCCGTTCCCAGAACGCCACAGTAGCCCCCGGGCCCAAGGTGCGCTCGGGCTTGGCTTCGCGGCGAAGCCAAGGGTCAAGTTCGGAGCCCCGCGGGCCCCAAAAACCTGTGGCCTCGATTGACGCGTGGCAGTTGATTCGACGTGGGCGTCTCTGCTTCCCCACACTGCCTCGGCAACTGCACAACTTGTCAAGTCCCTGTGACATGCAAGGGAAACCATCATTACCTATAATCGTGGGAGTGCCGGTTGGCCTTCTTCCGCTATAAATGGAGAGGGGGCGGAGCCCCCGTCGCCCATCTCTTCCTCGCTTGCTTGCTTCTTCCTTGCTCTACTGCTTGCTCCAATGGCGCCTATCAGAAGGTTGTCTGCCGAAGAGAAGGGGAGAGCCCCCCGGGATGTCCCAGAGCCACTCCTGCCGAAGAAGAGGTCGATCCATCGCTGGGACGAAGCGGCGATGCAAGTGGTGATGAGGCCTTGGTGCGAGTGGCCTCCACCGGGGTACCCGCTACGCTGCATCTGGAGGGCTCGGGAGGACGAAGTGACGAGCAGCGCCGCCCACGCTGCATCTGGGGTCGCCGCGCCACGGCGACGCGTGCCGTCCATGCGGCGGAATCCTCGCGCGAGTTGGTGCTGTGGGCGCTGATGCCTCTGAGCTCCTGGATCCGCTTCCCACGGTTCTTCTCCGACGTGATGCCGCCAAGGGGGCCTCTCGAGCTCTGGCTGCAGCACGCCGACTGCAGCGCTCCGGCGACCAGAGCAGAGATCGAAGCGGTCCCCACCGGCAAGATCTTCATGACCCATGGTTGGGGGGGGGGGAGATCGCTCGAGTCTGTCGTGCGAGGGGCGCCCTCGTGATCCACGTCGAGTACGACGGTGCCTCCACGCTCTTCTTCAAGGTCTTCGACGCCGAGGGTCGTCGCCTAGAGTGATGCTCCGAAGAAGAGCGCGAGGCTGATGCGCGCTCCGCTCGTGACCACTCCAGCTGTAAGTGCATCTAGTGCCACCCCTAGTTGGTTTTGGAGTATTGACGACAAACCTAGTTGAGGGACTAATGTGTTTGTGAGAATTGCAGAATAACACAGGTAGAAGTCCCTCATGATTCAGTTTTACTACCAGAGATGACCCCTAAAAATGTATGAAGACATTGAAGTCAAAGGTGGTATATGAAGATATTCACATTGAAGACTATGACAAGAGAAGACAAGCCTATGGAGCTCGAAGACTTAGATCTTTCGTAGTTCTTTTTATTTTGTGTTGAGTCATAGGAACCACCGTATTGTTAAGTGGGGTCCAAGAGAACCAGTCAGAATGACTGAAGTGATGCCTAAACCAAAAACCTATGTCTTCGAGTGAAGACAATGAGAGCGAATCTTGTCCAGAGTCGGACAAGTCAGCTTTGCTTGTAGCCCAAGTAAAGTTGCCATGTGAGTTTGAAATCTGACCGTTGGAACACGTGTCAGTTCCTTAGTGACCCAGGGTCATTTTGGACAAATTAGGTCGGGTTGCCAAGTGGCTATAAATAGCCCACCCCCTACAACCATAAATGGTTGGCTGCTCAGATTGAAAGCACGGCTTTTGTCGTTTGAGAGCAACCCACCTTGAAGCCTTTGAGAGAGAATTGCTTGCGAGGATAAAGACCTAACCACCAGAGCCAGAGAGAATTGGGCATCACTTAAGTCTTCTTGTCTGTGTGATCTAAAGACTTATTACACTTGAGGACTGTGCATCCTCCAGCCGGTTAGGCGTCACGTTCTGAGCTTCCAAGAGACATTGTGGATTGCCAGTGAACGAAGTCTGTGAAGGTTTGGGAGTCTACCTTGAAGACTTACCAGAGTGATTGGGCGAGGTCTATGTGACCTTAGCTCAAGGAGAATACGATGAGGACTGGGTGTCCTGAGCTGCGTGTTCAGGACTGGTGTCCGGGACTGTGTGTCCTAAGGTTTAAATACCTAGCCGCTCCAACCAGACGTACAGTTGTCACAGCAACTGGAACTGGTTCAACATATCATTGTCTTCAATGAGTCACTGGTTTCATCTTCACTTCACGTTACTTACTATTACTCCTTGTGAAGTCATTGTATGTTTGCTCTATCATTTGTCTTCACTAAGTGACTGCGTGTTCTGTCTGGCTTCACAATATGTTCCTATCTGATCCTTACTACCTAGCTGCTATTAGTCTTTGTGCTTTCACTTCATTGAATACTTGACTATGGTTTGCCTAGTGTAGTCTACCTTCCGCTGCATGGTAATAGGTCTATTTTTATCGTTTGTCTTCAAAACTCCCATGTTCTGAAGACTTTCATAAAAATCGCCTATTCACCCCCCCTCTAGTCGATATAACGCACTTTCAATTGGTATCAGAGCAAGGTGCTCCCTTGTTCTGTGTGATTCGGTTTAACCACCTGGAGTTTTAGCTATGTCGACTGCAGGGATAATTAAAGTCTCCGCTGCGTGCCCCGTCTTCGATGGAACTGAATATCCCTACTGGAAGAATAAGATGCGTGTGCATCTTGAAGCCATTGACGTTGACCTTTGGTATGTCGTCGAGAACAGCGTTCCTAAGGCTGGAGAAGGTGTCACTGCTGCTGATGTCAAGAAATTTGTTCAATTGGACTCTACTGCCAAGAATATCATCTGTGGTCATCTGACCAAAGGACAGTATGGCCGTGCGAGTGCTTTGAAGACATCCAAGCTGGTCTGGGACTGGCTCTCCAAGGTCAATGAAGGCATCTCAACCCAGAGAGATCAGAGAATCAGTGTCCTTCGCAACCTCTTCAACCGCTTCAAGCGAAATGACAATGAGAATGTCCAGCACACATTTGACCAACTCACTGACATCACAAATGAGCTTCAAGCCCTCGGCGCCACTAAGATTACCAAACACGAAGTCGTCAAGACGCTGCTGAGATCACTTGATAGTTCGTTTGAAATCCTGGCCCTGATGATTCAAGAACGTCCTGATTTCAAGACACTCGATCCGTCTGACATACTTGAGAGGCTCAACACACATGAGTTTTAGCTTTCGGAGAAAAGAGATATCTACGGTCCAAACTATGGGCGCACTCGTGCCTTGAAGGCAAAAGCTGTCTCCTCATCTGAAGAAGAATCTGACAGCAGTTCTGATGATCCTGAAGACATTAGAAGGGAACTTGCTATGCTTGTCAAGAAGTTCCAAAAATTCACCAAGAAGAAAGGCTTCAGAAAGTCTTCCCGATCAAGTTCAAGGAATGATGAAGCTCCTGCTCATGACTACAAGAGGAAAACATGTCACAAGTGCAAGAAACTTGGCCACTTCATCTCTGAGTGTCCACAGTGGGACAATGAGAACAAAAAGAAGAAGAAGAGCAAGGAATATGACTCTGACAACAAGAAAAAGAAGAAGAAATACTCAAAGTCTTCTTCCAAGTCTTCCTCAAAGTCTTCATCACATAAGAAGAGCTCATCTGGCAAGGCACGTGCGTTTGTTGGCAAGGAAATGGATTCAGAGGAGGAGTCTGCTTCTGAGGAGACGGAGGTGGAGTCTGAGGAGGAATCCGACTCAGGCGTCGCAAGTCTGGCTACAACATACGTTGCCAAGTCCATCTTCAACACTGAAGACAATGACTTCATCATCGACACCGATGCAAATGACAAGGACTACTCCGCTTCTACCTACTGCTTCATGGCACGCGGTGCCAAGGTAAACACACGCACTACTCACTATCAAACATCTAGTGACGATGACTTTGATTGTGGTTCAAAACCTAGCTACAAAACACTTGCTAAAATTGCAACTGAACAACAGAAAGCTATGAAACATATTCAAAAACTGTTAGACAGAAGCGATGATCTGTTAGGTGCTGAAATGACTCGATCGGAATCCTTAATTGAATACATAAAAAATCTTCACGTTAAGTATCAGGAACTTGAAAGTCGTCATGAAACTCTCTCAACAACTCATGAAAAGCTTTCCTATGATTATCTTCAAAGGAAGCAGGATCTTGAGAAATTGAGAGCGGTTCATGAAGATCCTCAAACGGAAAACGAGTCACTTCGCGCCAAACAGATCAGTCCCGCTCAGGAAGGATTTGAACCACCATGTCTTAAATGCATTGAGCGTGATAATGTTACTTCTGTTGCTGAATGTTCTACTGCTACTGATGTTGCAATATCTTCAACTCTTGATGTGGTAAGTAACCCCTCTGCTGAGGATACCACCGCTATTGCTGATGAGAATGCTAGGTTGAAGACATTGCTTGAAATAGGGATGTACAAAAGTCTTCAAGGGCATCAGAAACTATGTGATGTCCTCAAAAAGCAGATTCTGAACCGAAACCCTAGGAAAGAGGGTGTTGGGTTTGTAAGGAAAATGAATGCAGATGGGTCTTACGGGAAACCTGAGCAGTACCCCAAAACCATGTGGGTTGCTGCAAAGGAACCTTCAGCAGATCCATCCAATCTAACTGGCTTCACCTGTGCTAACCCCATTATCATTGATGAATCCTTTGATGCAAACTATATACTGTTTAAGAATCAGAATGGTGAAGTGTTTGCCAGGTACATTGGTACTAACTGCAGGAATGGACCGCCTATGAAGAAGATCTGGGTTCTGAAAAGGTGTCTGGAAAATCTTCCTGTGAATGTCTTCATGACACCTCACGTGAAGAAGACAAACCTCAGACCAAAGGCTCCATACGGTCCAAAGGCTTCATACAGACAGAAGACTCACCTGAGTCGCACTAACGCAAATGTTTTGCAGGGAAACCATACTCAGGCATATGAATATGGGAGCGGTTCATCAAACCTCCATGTTCATAAGACCAAGAACTATTCTGCTTATTCTTATGAGTACTATTGTCCGCCTGCAAGACTGTTTGCTAGGGCTTCAAAGCCAAAATTCTCAGATGCTGCACTTAGACTCATTGCTTCTAAGCCATCCTTGAAGATGTGGGTGGCTAAGAAAGCTTAACTCTCTTTTGCAGGGAAAGGTCTCCAGCAGAAAACCAAAATCGTCTGACGCTATTGCTGGGGACCTTAAACATCTTGTAGGGCGCAAGATCAAATGCCCAAATGGTCTTACTATGTACTTCATACCTGAATCGCTTGCTACTCTCCCTATTAGTCCTAACTTGGATCTAAGCTTTCATAACCCACTGGTTCGTCAAATGTTTTTGCTTCACAATGCTCTTGGTGAAGCCTATCCCCCTAACTGCACTGTAGGGTACGACACCAGCGTCTTCAGAATGGATTATTGACAGTGGGTGTACAAATCACATGACTGGCAAAAGAAGTCTTCTTATGGACTCAACCTTACGTCCATCCGACAAGAGCCACATCACATTTGCTGAAACTGGTAAAAGTAAGGTATTGGGTCTAGGTAGAGTTGCAATCTCAAGGGATCAACACATGGATAAAGTCATGCTTGTTGAATCCCTTGGCTTCAACTTAATGTCTGTCTCAATGCTTTGCGATTTGAACATGATCGTAATGTTTGGAAAATATCGTTGCCTTGTACTAATGGAATCTGACAAGTCTCTAGTGTTTGAAGGGTATCGAAAAGATGATTTGTACATGGTAGATTTCTCAGCAAGGCCACAGCTTGCAGTATGTCTTCTAGCAAAGGCTTCAGAATGCTGGCTCTGGCATCGGAGGCTTGGACATGCTAGCATGAGGAACCTCCACACCCTTGCGAAGAATAAGCATGTCATAGGCATCGAGGGCGTCAAGTTCAAGAAAGACCACATATGCGGTGCCTGTGAAGCAGGGAAGATGACGAGGGCCAAACATCCCTCGAAGACAATCATGACCACTACTCAACCCTTTGAACTGCTTCACATGGATCTTTTCGGTCCCACTCATTACTCAACTCTAACTACTACTGCTTGCCTCTATGGCTTCGTTATTGTTGATGATTATTCTAGATATACTTGGGTGCACATAATCCTTTACAAGACTGAAGTGCAGGATGTCTTCAGACGCTTCGCCAATCGAGCTATGAACAATTTTGGCGCCAAGATAAGGCACATCAGAAGTGACAATGGCATTGAATTCAAGAACACTGGCCTTGATACATATCTTGATACCTTGGGCATCACACATGAATTCTCGGCCCCGTACACGCCACAGCAGAATGGCGTCGTCGAACGCAAGAACAGAACACTAATTGAATGGCCAGAATGATGCTAGATGAATACAAGACCCCAAGAAAATCAATCGTGTTTATCTTCACAAGCTACTGAACAAGACATCTTATGAGCTCCTTACTGGCAAGAAGCCAAATGTCAGTTACTTCAGAGTATTTGGCGCAAGGTGCTGGATCAAGGACCCACATCACACCTCAAAGTTTGCACCAAAAGCACATGAGGGTTTTATGCTTGGATATGGAAAGGATTCTCACTCCTACAGAGTCTTCAATCTCTTTCATTACAAAGTGGTTGAAACAGTGGATGTGCGGTTCGATGAGACCAACGGTTCACAAAGAGAGCAATTGCCAAATGTGCTAGATGAAGTTCCATCCACTGAATCAATCAAGCTAATGGGAACTGGAGAAATTATACCTTCTGAAGCTCATCCTAAAGAAGAACTTATCATTTCAGCACCTGATCAACATGAAGACAATGCTCAGCCTGAAGATATTCCTTCCAACAACGACAATGAACAGCAAGAGCAAAGTCTTCGCCCTGTACATCCTCGCGTTGCCAATGAAGTGCAGATTGAAAGAATAACTGATAGCATCAATGCACCTGGTCCACTCACTCATTCAAGGGCAACTCAGCTAGCAAATTTCTGTGGGCACTTCGCGTTCGTCTGAATAGCAGAACCCAAGAAAGTTGAAGAAGCCTTCATGGAACCTGAATGGATTCAAGCTATGCAAGAAGAGCTTCAACAGTTTGAGCTAAATAATGTATGGGAACTGGTCAAGCGTCCTGATCCTCGGAAGCACAACATAATAGGCACCAAATGGATATACCGCAACAAGCAAGTTGAGCATGGTCAAGTTGTCAGAAACAAAGCTCGTCTCGTTGCTCAAGGATATACTCAAGTGGAAGGCATTGACTTCGATGAAACATTTGCTCCTGTGGCTAGACTTGAAGCCATACGCATACTGCTGGCCTATGCAAATCATCATAACATACTTCTATATCAAATGGATGTGAAGAGTGCCTTTCTCAATGGCAAGATTGATGAAGAAGTGTATGTTGCACAACCACCTGGCTTTGAAAATCCAAAACATCCTGACATGGTATACAAGCTCAACAAGGCACTGTATGGCCTCAAACAAGCCCCTCGGGCCTGGTATGACACACTCAAATACTTCCTGAAGAGCAAAGGCTTCATACCTGGTTCCCTAGATCCCACTCTTTTCACGAAGACATATGATGGTGAACTGTTTGTGTGCCAAATATATGTGGATGACATTATCTTCGGCTGCACCAATCAGAAGTACAGTGAAGAGTTTGGATATATGATGCAAGAGCAATATCAGATGTCCATGATGGGGGAGCTGAAGTTCCTCCTTGGTCTTCAAATACGACAACAACGCAATGGCATCTTCATATCTCAAGAGAAGTATCTCAAAGATTGCCTGAAGAAGTTCGGTATGCAAGACTACAAAGGCTTCACAACACCAATGCCAGCCAAACATCATCTGGATCCTGACGACAATGGTAAAGAGTTCGATCAAAAGGTATACCGCTCCATGATTGGTTCTTTACTTTATCTATGTGCATCTAGGCCAGATATTATGCTTAGTGTTTGCATGTGTGCTCGATTTCAAGCGGCACCGAAGGAGTCGCATCACTTAGCTGTGAAGCGAATTCTTCGATATTTGGCTCACACCCCAACTCTAGGATTATGGTATCCAAAGGGCTCAGAGTTTGATCTGGTTGGATTCTCGGATGCTGATTATGCTGGTGACAAAGTTGATCGCAAGTCTACATCAGGCACATGTCACTTTCTGGGACGATCACTTGTATGTTGGTCTTCAAAGAAGCAGAACTGTGTATCTCTCTCCACTGCTGAATCTGAATACATTGCTGCTGGATCCTGCTGCGCTCAGCTTCTATGGATGAAGCAAACACTCAAGGACTATGGCATTCATCTGAAGCAAGTGCCACTTTACTGCGATAACGAAAGCACCATCAAGATTGCTAACAACCCAGTTCAGCACTCGAAGACAAAGCACATTGAAATTCGTCATCACTTTCTCAGAGATCATGTTGTGAAGGAAGACATTGATATCATACACGTCAACACTGAAGAGCAATTGGCAGATATCTTCACCAAGCCCTTGGATGAGAAGAGGTTTTGCAAGTTACGGTGTGAGCTAAATATCCTGGAATCCTCAAATGTCCTGTGATCAGGCACACATCCTAACCCTTATGCATATTGATGACTTAGATGTGCAACACACGAAGTGAAGTATATCTTCAATCAATGAAGACATACATTCTAAGTGTGAATACATTAATGTGGAATTTGACTTTGGAGTGCCACGATAATTGTGCGCCGTGTCTGGGTCTAATACTTCCTATACGGTGGGTAACACCACCACCAAACGTTCTATTTTGAAGTGTTTCACTCATGGCGTTACCTTGCAATGTCTTCACATTTGGTTTGGCTTCGATCTCAACATATTTTCATGGTTATCTTCACTATGTTGATTATATATATATATATGCTAGTATTCTGTCCTCTACAGCATTCACTTATAGCTATGTCTTCGTGTTGAATCTTTTGAACTAAGTGAATGTGATCGGACCCTAACCTCTCTATGCTTTCTATCTCAAACTCTATCTCTCCAAGTCATATGCATTCTATTGAAACTGTCGAATGTCTTCTTTGCGTCCTTGTCAGCAGAAGATACAGAGACAACCATTAAGTCCGTTTCAATGCTCATTCCTCCACATGAATTCCTGAGAAGTAGGAACGACCACCCGACAATCCAGGCGTGCGTGGGACGTGGAACAAACCCCAAAATTCCGCATAATGGCCACGTGTTCCCCAAATGCGAATCGCCAGGGGCACCTGTGTAATAGCACAGTGCCGCCCATGTGCCTATATATACACACTCACAGCGGTCATTATCTCTTCTTCTACCCTCGCACGAACCCTAGCGCCACCGCTAGCTCTCGACGACGCCGGCGACGAAGCGCTTCGCTGCCGCAACCTCTCCGACGCCGTCTTCATGCCGACCGCGGACATCGTCCTCTCCGCTGTCGCCGTAGGTGTCCTCCGTTGCCAAGTTAGGGCACAGAGGATCGAACAGCTCTGCCTCATCTCCCACTTCGTCTAGCAGTTCTCAGTGTGGTAAATAAAACTCCCTTTTTACAGCACCGTTGATCCTATTGATCTGTCACTTTCTACCACAAGCAGTTTCTGTTCACACAAGCTAGATCTCTCTCATACTGCATCTCATAAACATGCCTAGTATATTCACTTGTGCTTCACAAAGTAGTTAGATTCCTCACTTGTACTGATCTGTGGATTCGTACAAATCTGGAACCAACTTCTTATCTATGAGTGAATGTCTTCGCACGATGAGGTCAATGTCTTCTAAACTGATTTATCTTCAAAATCTTCTGAGAATGCATATGACCTCTTCCCCTTCCCTCGCACCTTAATGCTATCACAGGTACATGTCCGTGGGAGAATCCTTTGGTTCTCATAGTCTGCATTCATTTGCAGAATTCTTACAGCATCACATAAATTCTCCCGAAGCCAGTTCCTATTGGTCCAGCAAACGAAAACCTTTGAAGCCTTTGAACGTCTTGAAGCCTTTCAAGTTAAAGTTTATGGCTTCAGAGAAAGCAGCAAGGAAGGGTGGCAGAAAGCGTCGTGGTGAGACCTCCAGAGATCTGCGAGATGAACTCTCAGAAATGTACAAGACAGATCCTGAAGAGGATTACAATCAGTGCAAGACCCGAATCCAATGGATTCGAAGATATTGGGCAGAACAATGGTTCAAATACAGATTTGTGACCCAGGAGTATGCTGAGAAAAGCGCCATCAAGAGACCGTGGGGAGACATCCTATTCAAGAATCTTCTACCCAGGTCCAGAGATGAAGCCATTGCTCAAGGCTATGAACACTCGTCGTCACTGCTATGGTGTCGTGACGACAATCTGTTCAAGCACAACTTCTAGTTTGCTCAGAACTCAACGAAGCAGAACAAGAAGACTTTTGGGTTAGACTTCAACCCTGGTCCCTCATCTCCAAGGGCAGATGGCACACGACATGCAGAACCCAATGTCATCGGCCCTTTCGCCAACCTTGAAGGCCTCATCACCTACATCTTGGTTCAAGGGACTGCAGTGAATGAGCCTGCAGGTGACATTGAGTCTGATGACGTGCCTGCAGTGCCGAAGCCAAAGCAGTTGAAGAAGCCAAAAGCTTCAAAGCCGGCCCCTTCACCAAAAATCTCAAGGGTGAAGCCATTGGCAACTGCACCTCCTGAAGACAGTGTGCAGTCTAAAGACTTATCACGCGTCTCAAGGCCCCAGAAGGCCAAGATGCCTCTGTTTCACACTGGCAAAGAGCTAACAGCTGCTGCCATTCTGCGCAACGACGACATTGATCTGTCAAGTGATGAAGATCTTGCAGATGACGCTCTTGAGCAACTCATCAAGAGCAAAGAAGAAGCAAAAATCTTCAATGATCTGCCTCTCTTTGATGTCACCATCATCCACAACTTCATTGACGAGTGGTTTGACACGCCAAACATCAGCTTTGAAGATCTGCAGCTACCCATTGGCCTCAGTGTCGCCTTCCAAGGCGCCATTGCTTCAGAACTTGCTATTGCCCAGCGCATTGTTGAGCTGAAGCAGAAGATTGACTATGAAAAGGCTCAGTTCAAGAAGCATATGGCCAAGCTCAGCGTGCAAGAAGTGAAGAACTTGAAGACAATGATGCACGAGCTCAAGGAAGCCTTTGTGAAGAAGCGTGCAGAAGCTCAGGGTTCGCGTGAGCGCATGAAGACTCTGGCTGACAGATGTGTGCAAGCCTATAATGAGGCTGAGAAGCGCAAGGCACTTGGGCGTCCTGGCATTGACCCCAGGATGGCCGTAAAGAAGAAGAAGAAGCCTGCTACGGCTGAATCTGATGCACCAAGGCAAGAAGCAGTTCCGATTGTCTTCCCAACCAGAATGACTGGCTCGAAGCCAAAGAGCCGGTCAACAGCTTCAGAGCTCAAGAAGACAAGAACTGTTGAGGATGAAGCCAGGAAGAGGAAACACTCTGAAGACTCTCCTACTGCCCCCACCAAGAAAAAGCGAAAAACAAAGAAAGCTCGGGCTGCTCCCACAGAGCCCTTGATAGTTGAACCCATTTCTATGGTTCATCCTGACGCAGAACGTCAACTGAGGGTTCATGAGCCTGCTTCCACAGAGGCTCGTGAAGCTGAAGACATTCCAGCAGCTGATCCCATTGCTACTGAAGACATTGGTCATCATGACAATGTAGAAGATGATGCAGTCCTTCCTCAGTTAGAAAACAGCGAACTCATCAGCATTGGTCGTCCACTGACGCCAATTGCACAGGATGCTTCATGGGCGGATCGCCCACAAGAGGAAGAAGACTATGAGGCCCAGCCCACTCCAACTCCACAGGCGTCGTCTGCGTTCCGCAGGCTTCGCAAAGGTCCAAGGCCTCAAGTCTATGCTGAAGACATTCCGGCTGCATCAGCCGCAGAAGAAGAAGTACCACAAGATCCCACTCCCCTGCTCCACCAAGAAGCGGTTCTCCAGGAGAACGTGCCTATGACCGACCCTCCAGATAGTCAAGTGGAGGATGAAAATCTTGAGGCTGCCACAACCAACAACGAAGCTAATGTGGAGCCCTCCCCAGCAAAAGCTTCAGAAGACAGCGAAGCCACTGATCCCGCCACTTCTGTTCCTGAGTCTGCTGCCGGTCCCCAATTCAACTATCATGTTGAGCACAGGCCTCAGGTCCAGAAGCCAATCCCAAGACTGCCAAGGTTTCCAGGTCCTGCATCAGCACCTGGCTCCTTCAACATCAATGGCTTCAGGGTAGACAACACGTTCTTCAATAGCTCCAGGAACCCCTACTCAAGGGAACGGATATCATCTGATCGGTTCTAGAGCTATCCTCAGCGAAGCTATTACTCTTGCATTCTTTACAACCAAGGTCGCATCTTCCCACACAAGTGCCTTGACATTGAAGCTATAGCTGGTCTGCCCTGTCTAGAAGAAGCGTTGGATTGCTTCAAGCAAGTGGGTCTGCTGCAATTTGTTACTGCTGAAGAGCATTGGAATGAAGAGTTGCTGCTACAATTCTATGCCACACTTCACATCAAAGGATACAGCAGAGATCCGGAGACTTGGGTCCTGGAGTGGATGACTGGCAACGTTCATCATGAAGCCAATGCATTTGACATCATTGAGCTCACTGGCTTGCCCACTCTTGGCGATCTCTTCGAGCAAGGTTGTCAGCTGCATGCTGAAGCTATTGAGAGCATCTTTCAGCGGCCAGAACCTAATATGAGTCAAATGCTCAGCATGATGAAGCCATTGCCCCAAGATGCTGCGTATCCCACAGAGTTCTTCGTTGAAGACCTTGAGTACCTGCCCAGAACCATCTATCACATCATCAGGCGAACTCTCTGGCCTATCAAAGGGCACTCTCCAAATGCCAAGCTTCAGGGTGCAATGAAGACTTTGGTCTTCTATATACTTCATGGCAAATGCTTCAATGCACAAGACTTCTTCATACGCCAACTTGCTGCATCAGGCATTGATCTGTTTGGTTTGAAGTTCTACGCCCCTTGGGTCATGCGGCTGATCAAGCTACACTCCGCCATCTCTTATCAGCCCTCAGCCCGCAACCATCGGATCTTCTTGCCTGACGTGGACATGTCTACTGAAGCCATATATTCTGAGCCTGCCAAGCAACCTCTAAGTCTTCAGAATGCAGAACATCAGAGTTTTACACAGAACGTTGAAGGCGTTGAAGCAGTTTCTCGGGTGTATCCTTTGGCTGGCACTACACGTGCACCACACCCAGCTTCCACTGAAGCCACTGACAGTGCCACTGCTTCAAGACCCAAGAAGCGCACTCGTGTTCTCAACGACCGAGAGCTTCTTGTGGCCCTACATCAGAAACAAGATAGGCATCATGACTGGCTGAAGCATCAGATGAAAAGCCTCTTGGTGGATGTTAATCGCACTCGAAATCTTGCCACCAAGAATTCTTTCGTTGCCCATGAAACCTGTCGCCGCACATGGAAAGGGCTAACGATGATGCTTTCTGAAGCTGATCTTCAAGAGGATGGCTTCACTGAGAGATTCAAGTTTGACTCCACACCTCCTCGAAGGGCTGTGCTACTGAGAACTCCATCCCTTGAAGACTCTGAGTTCTCTTCCTCTGCTGCCACAGTCACTACCAGAATTATTGAGGAAGAAGACGATGCTACTTCACCGCCACCTCCTTCAGCACCTCCAAGCTCTTCTGCACTGCCAAACAACACCAACAACCCTGCTACTTCACCTACTCCTCATGGGAATGAGTAGAGGCTCTATGTATTCAAACCTTTTTGGTCATTACTGACAAAAGGGGGAAAAGCATATGAGATTGATAGTCTTTAAGCGGGTTCATATGGGCGGGTGCCTTATATTTTGCTTCGTGCTTACAAGTCTAGTTTTTTTTGCTACCTTTGGTTCTTATGAGTTGTAACACTTAAACTAGATGGTCGTCTCCTACTTATTTGCCACCTTGTTTTGCGAAGATAAATTCCGCATGTGCGACGATAAATTTCGCACTTAGCTCATTCTGCAGTCGTCCATTTTCCATTATGCATGGCATTATCTTCATATACTTTCACATGCATAGTGGATTGTCATTATAAGTTGAAGTGGATCTCCACAAGTACCACCTGCCATGTGCATTTGCATTCCAAAAGCAAATGAACTTATATGCACATCTTCAGGGGGAGCCCTTGCAACTTATGAAGACAATTCCTTATCGTTTACAGTTTCACAGATTATATTCCCCGTTGAAAACTTCAACTAGTTTGTCATCAATCACCAAAAAGGGGGAGATTGTAAGTGCATCTAGTGCCACCCCTAGTTGGTTTTGGAGTATTGACGACAAACCTAGTTGAGGGACTAATGTGTTTGTGAGAATTGCAGAATAACACAGGTAGAAGTCCCTCATGATTCGGTTTTACTACCAGAGATGACCCCTAAAAATGTATGAAGATATTGAAGTCAAAGGTGGTATATGAAGATATTCACATTGAAGACTATGACAAGAGAAGACACGATATGAAGCCTATGGAGCTCGAAGACTTAGATCTTTCGTAGTTCTTTTTCTTTTGTGTTGATTCATAGGAACCACCGTACTGTTAAGTGGGGTCCAAGAGAACCAGTCAGAATGACTGAAGTGATGCCTAAACCAAAAACCTATGTCTTCGAGTGAAGACAATGAGAGCGAATCTTGTCCAGAGTCGGACAAGTCAGCTTTGCTTGTAGCCCAAGTAAAGTTGCCGTGTGAGTTTGAAATCTGACCGTTGGAACACGTGTCAGTTCCTTAGTAACCCAGGGTCATTTCGGACAAATCAGGTCGGGTTGCCAAGTGGCTATAAATAGCCCACCCCCTACAACCATAAATGGTTGGCTGCTCCGATTGAAAGCACGGCTTTTATCGTTTGAGAGCAACCCACCTCTAAGCCTTTGAGAGAGAATTCCTTGCGAGGATAAAGACCTAATCACCAGAGCCAGAGAGAATCGGGCATCACTTAAGTCTTCTTGTTTGTGTGATCTGAAGACTTATTACACTTGAGGACTGTGCATCCTCCAGCTGGTTAGGCGTCGCGTTCTGAGCTTCCAAGAGACATTGTGGATTGCCAGTGAACGAAGTCTGTGAAGGTTTGGGAGTCTACCTTGAAGACTTACCAGAGTGAATGGGCGAGGTCTATGTGACCTTAGCTCAAGGAGAATACGGTGAGGACTGGGTGTCCTGAGTTGCGTGTTTAGGACTGTGTGTCCTAAGGTTTAAATACCTAGCCGCTCCAACCAGACGTACAGTTGTCACAGCAACTGGAACTGGTTCAACATATCATTGTCTTCAACGAGTCACTGGTTTCATCTTCACTTCACGTTACTTACTGTTACTCCTTGTGAAGTCATTGTATGTTTGCTCTATCATTTTTCTTCACTAAGTGACTGCGTGTTCTGTCTGGCTTCACAATATGTTCCTATCTGATCCTTACTACCTAGCTGCTATTAGTCTTTGTGCTTTCACTTCATTGAATACTTGACTATGGTTTGCCTCGTGTAGTCTACCTTCCACTGCATGGTAATAGGTCTATTTTTATCGTTTGTCTTCAAAACTCCCATGTTCTGAAGACTTCCATAAAAATCGCCTATTCACCCCCCCCTCTAGTCGATATAACGAACTTTCACCAGCAGCAGCAACCCTTGGGAGTCCAGCAGTTCTCCTGAGCTCTACGAGACCCCGGAGACGAGCGACGACAGCTACGTCCCCCCGAGCTCTCGCCGTGCTCGGAGCAGGGCTGCGGCGTCCAGCCGCCGCCACCGCAGATCTGGATGGCGTTGGCGCCGGCCTCCCGTGGCCCACTGTTGATGATGGCGTCCGCCACGGAAGGATGTAGATAGGACCCCCTTAGCATCAACTTTTGTTTCCTGCGAAGAATCATGAATCTACCCGTGGGGGCTTGTAAGGGTCTGCAATGCCTTTGTACTTATCTGCCTTGTTATGAAGATTTGATGAACGCGTGTCCCGTTAAGGCTTGGTCCCCCTGTCTTTCCTCGCGATAGCTTGTTGCTCTACGTTGATGGGTCCCGGTCCCAAGGCGGCTACAATCGTCGCTGGTGTGCTAGGTCGCGATGCCGTGCTCAAGCCTAGGAGGTGCGTGGCCCGAGGTCCAGTAAGAGCCCCTGAGGCGCGATGCTCAGGAGGTCCCCCTTAGCGCCCAAGCGGCCATGGTAAGGAAAGAAAGGAAGATGACTTGGCCGCAACGGGGTTGCGGCATGGTGTGAGCGACTACTAGGCCCAAATATTTAGCCGATCCGAGGGCGAGACTTATCTTGCTGACTTCGCGGTGATTCCTAATGTTGCGCTAGGGCTGCGCGCCAACTTACGCGACATAGCTAGGCCATTCCGTCCGAGTTTTCCTTCTCCCGAGCTCTTCTTAGTGCTCTACGTCCTCAGGTCCCGGCCGTTGAGCGAGCTCAGCCGCCACTGGTATGCCAGGTCGCGATGCCGTGGTCAAGGCCAGGGGTGAGGGCTAGAGAGCCAGTAAGAGCTCCTGAGTCGCGATGCTCAGGAGCCCCCCTTTTAACGCGCAAGCGAATCGCACGAGAAAAAAAGGAGACTCGCGATGCCGCCTGCTATCCTTCCCGCGGGGTCCCTGTGGATAGGCACAAGAAGAAACATGGTTTGTCGTTACTGCCGCCTGCCTGCCGCTGGTTGGTCTGGATGATGTGAAGGCACTGAGGGCCTGGTGAGGTGACATGCACGGCGCGTGCCGTGAGCCAGAGCTCGACCACTCAGATTTGTCGGGTGTGGCAGGGACGGACCCATGCACCAGCGTCGTGCCTGTGTAGAGACCCCAAGGGAGGCGATGATCGATCAGGTGATAGCAGTTGGCAGGTTAAGCATGAAGAGCAGATCGACTTAGGTAAATGCAGGAAGATACATGTCACCAGGTCCGGCCCGAGCGGCGTGGGGATGATGCAGCCCGAGGGGCGCCCCCAACAAGGTAAGCTAAATACATAAGCAAAAGGGATACATGCCATAGGGACGGACCCATGTGGCCTGGGAATAATGCAGCCCGAGGGGCGCTCCCAGCTTAAATGAACTTGGAAGATGTCACCTAGTCCTGTAGACGAAGTAGAGTTGGTGCAGCTGAAGCCACGCGTTGAAGGAATGGCTCCTCATGAGCCACCGGGACCCTAAGCCCCAGGAGGCTCTGGGGGCTCAGGAGGTTCCCTGAAGATAGTCCCCATCTCCCCCAGAACGGCGTGGAACCTGGCCTCTTGAGCCGCCAGGACTTGCCGCACGTTGTGTTGATAGGCTGACGTCACGCTCGGCAAGCCGAAGGGCATGCGAACGTAGCTGTGTGGTGGACCCTCACAGCGGCTCGCACGTGATGGCCAGAAGCGTTCCTGAGATGCGGCCCTGTTGAGCCCTGGGATGTCGATGCAGACGTGCAGCCCTTCATCCTCGTCTGGATGGGGGGCTGCGCCTTGTGAGCGGATGTGGCCACGCATGGCTCTTGCTTCTTGCAGTTCCTGGGTGGTCTTGGTGATGAACTCCTGAGCGGTGGGCACTCCTTGCCCTGTGCTCTCCTGAGGAAAGCGTGATGTGAAGCATGCTTCCAAGTGGTTCCCAAGCGCCACCCCCATGAGGTTGACAAGGTCTGAGGCCCTCCAGAAGAGAGCCCCCGAGCCCTGCCCGAGGAGGGCGCCGGGCGCGCTTTCCTATGCGGTGGAGGGAGGCGCCCCTGGAGCGGGCACTGATCCTGACGAGGCTCCTCACGCGACGCCATCTTCTTGGGGTCCTGCGCGGCGCGACAGCTTCTTCTTGGAGATGGTCTCCGGAGGACCTTCACTTCTGCTGTCAGGGTTATCGATTGCTGTGGCTTGGAAGACGCGCTCAAGGGATCACACCGCATCCCTTTCTTCACATGGGACAATGATGATTCCCCCGCTTCCTGGCATCTTGAGGACGTTGTAGCCATGGTGAGTGACTGACATGAACTTGGCCACGGCTGGATACCCGAGGATGGCATTGTACGGCAGGCGGATGTGCACGACGTCGAAGTCAATGAGCTCGGTGCAGTAGTTCTTGCGCTCCCCGAAGGTGACAGGCAGGCGGACTTGCCCTATCGGTGTGGTGGAACCATCCGTCACTCCTGAGAAAGGCTTGGTTGGCTGGAGCTGCTCGTAGGGCACTTGGAGGTTGTCGAACGTGTCAACGGATAGGACGTTGAGCCCTGCGCCACCGACGATGAGAGTCTTGGTGACCTGCACATTGGTGATGAGTGGAGAACATAGCATAGGCAGGGTGCCAGCGGTGGCTGCGCACTTGAGCTGATCCGCTGAGTTAAAGGTGATGGCACATTGGGACCACCTGAGCGGGCGTGTGGCCTCGAGCTTGGGGAGCACCGCGTTCACCTCGCGAGCGAACTATTTGAAGATGCGCTGAGAGGCTGGGGCCTGAGCACCTCCCAAGATGCAAGCGATCGCACGCGGCTCCTGGAAGCCCCTAGCCCCCTCGTCCTAGTGGTGGTCGTCGTTCCTTCTCGGTGGCGGCAACGGGGGAAGACCGGCGTTGCCCTAGGGGCGATCCTCACGAGGCCGGTCCATCCAGGCGCCCTCGCGAGGTTGGTCCTGTCAGCGGTCCTCACGAGGCTGGACGCGCCACTCCTGGCGCAGGCCACGGTCATCCCAGCGTCCGCCTCCGTGTCGTCCTCCAAGGCCGTAGCCCCGGTCGTTGCGCTCGGGGCGTCGACCGAAGCGTCCTTCCCGTATGGCTCTGAGCTCTTGACAGTCGCTGGTGTTGTGGGTGTTCAGGTTGTGGAAGGCGCAGAACGGACGGCCATTCTTGGATGACTCGGGCTGATCTCTGCCTCGCTTGGTGTCGGGCTCCGCTGCGAGCACTACTGCCTCTTTGCGCTTCATGTCCTTGGCCTTGGCCTTCTTCTCCTCCACTCCTGCAGCTGGTAGCTCAAGGAGAGAGAGGCGCCCCTCCTCAGCTTTTGTGCACTTGGTCTCCAGGTTGAACAGCTCCTGAGATGTGCAAAGCTCCTCGTGGATAGCCAGCTCTTCCTTCAACTTGACGTCACGGACGCCGTCTGAGAACGCGGAGATGATGGCTTCATCCGTGACCTTGGGGATCTTGAGGCGGGTGTTGTTGAAGCGTTGGATGTACTTCTGGAGGGTCTCTCCTGGCTGTTGCTTGATGCGGCGTAGATCGCCCGCGGCCGGTGGGCAGTCGCGAGTGCCCTAGAATTTGGCGAGAAAGCGGTCGCGCATCTCGTCCCAGGAGGAGATCGAGCCGTGCTGCAGGTTCAGGAGCCAGGAGCGGGCCCCATCCTTGAGAGCCATGGGAAACCAGTTCACCATGACTTTTTCGTCGCCGTAGGCCGCTTAGATGCTCAGCTCATAGAGCTACAGGAACTCCGCGGGGTCGGCGGTGCCGTCGTATCGAGCAGGTAGATCTGGGTTGAACTTGCCTGGCCAGGCGATGCTACGCAGCTTAGGGGTGAAGGCGCGGCAGTCGACTGTGGTTGCTGGGGCCCACTTCGGAGGTGGACCTAGGTCTTGACGAGGTCCGTGCTGCGCCGCTACAGGCGGTACGCGGTCTTGACGAGGTGCCGCGGGGAGCGCCGGTGCAGTTTCTCGCGGCCGCGGGATTTCTTGGCAGCTTCTTTCTTCACGCGCGGGCGCCGGGCGCGGTGGATCACTCCGCGGAGGCACGCGCCTTGGTGCCAAGGCACCGTCTTGGGGTCGAGGCGGTGGAGGCACGTCATGAGCCCCGTCACCCGCAGCTGGTTGAGGGGGAGGCAGAGAGTGGGACGGCGTTGAAGAGCCCCCTGTGGCACGGACGAGCTCGGCAACGCGGTCGAGCCACTCCTCATAGAGGTCATCGACGGGGCGGTAACGCAGGAGCTCATTCGCCACGATGAGCGCGGCCCGTGCCTCCATGGGAGCGCGGTGCGCGTGGGACGAAGAACCAGCAGGGGTGAGTGATGGAGTAGCGGTGCGGTCGTCCTGCCGCACTGAAGGATACAGCGAGGACGCCTGCTGCTCGTTCCCCACCGGGCCGGTGGCAGCGTTGGCGGCGGGGGACGGAGAATGACGAGGTGGCCCGCCGACGGGAGCCGTCTGAGCGATGCGGGCGGCGAGGGCAGCCCGACGCTTAGCTCGAGCACGGCGAGTGTCCGACATGGAGTCGACGGAGCGACGGACTGACAGAAAGGAAGCTACAGCGCACCCCTACCTGGCGTGCCAAATGTCGGATGTGGGGTTCCGGCAAACCCTTAAGGTTCGAACACTGGGGTGCGCGCGAAGTCTTTCCCTCCTACCGATCTACGCTGTAGCTCGCTAAGATCTTGCGGATGAACTCGACAAACTCGCAACACAGAAAGATACGGGTTTTATACTGGTTCAGGCCACCATTGTGGTGTAATACCCTACTCTAGTGTGGTGGTGGTGGATTGCCTCTTGGGCTGATGATGAATAGGACAAGGGAAGAACTGCCTCATGAGGTTGAGGTGTTCTTGTGCGTATGAACTCTCGATCGGGTTGGATCAAGCTAAGATGAGATGAGATCCCATCCCCTACCACGGTGATGGCTAGTCCTATTTATAGAGGCCCTGGTCCTCTTCCCAAATATCGAGCGGGAAGGGAGCCAACAATGGCTGGCAAATCTGAAGGGCGACAGCTAGTACAAGCTATCCTGACAAAAGCGGTCTTCGCCTGCGAAAAGCTCTGGGGTGACGCCGTCTTGGGCCCCACGATGACCTCCGTCTTGCCGTCCTCCTGGTCTTGGTCTTGTTGCACCAAAATGGCAACCTTTGCCTCAGGCCTCGGTACTCCACGACTGCGCTTGCCTCCTTTGCACCAAAGAGGAAATAAGGACGTTGCGCGTGCTGGCGCCCGCCTGGTGTCGATCGTCATGGCTCACGTCACGAGAGCCTCGTGAGGTTCGCCTCGCCTTGATATCTCTGCCCCTCGCGAGCCTGCCTGACTAGGCCGCTCGGGAGGAGGTCTTGCATCGTCCGCCTCACGAGGCTTGGACCCTCGCGAGGGTCTTGGATGCTTCGATGATGAAGATGGGTCGTACGGCCTGCTGGCTCCGCCACACCGTGGGCCGCAGGCAGGCAGGTCTGGGGACCCCCATTCCCAGAACGCCGACAATTGTCCCATGTGAGAAATGGATGATGGAGACTATGATTCCCCCACAAGTCGGGATGAGACTCCGGACGAAAAAAAGAGGCCAAAAAAGAGAAAGGAGAAGGCCCAAACAAAAAATGAGAGAAAAAGAAAGAAGGGGCATTGTCATAAAAAAAGATGAGACTCCGAACGAAAAAAAGAAGAGAAAAAAGATGCCATAAAAAAGAGAAGGCCAAAAAAATGAGAGAAAAAGAGAGAAGGGCCAATGCTACTATCCTTTTACCACACTTGTGCTTCAAAGTAGCACCATGATCTTCATGATAGAGAGTCTCCTATGTTGTCACTCTCATATACTAGTGGGAATCTTTCATTATAGAACTTGTCTTGTATATTCCAATGATGGGCTTCCTCAAAATGCCCTAGGTCTTCGTGAGCAAGCGAGTTGGATGCACACCCACTTAATTTATTTTTGAGCTTTCATACACTTATAGCTCTAGTGCATCCGTTGCATGGAAATCCCTACTCACTCACATTGATATCTATTGATGGGCATCTCCATAGCCCATTGATACGCCTAGTTGATGTGAGACTATCTTCTCCTTTTTGTCTTCTCCACAACCACCATTCTATTCCACCTATAGTGCTATGTCCATGGCTCACTCTTATGTATTGCGTGGAGATTGAAAAAGTTTGAGAACATCAAAAGTATGAAACAATTGCTTGGCTTGTCATCGGGGTTGTACATGATTAAATATTTTGTGTGATGAAGATAGAGCATAGCCAGACTATATGATTTTGTAGGGATAGCTTTCTTTGGCCATGTTATTTGAGAAGACATGATTACTTTATTAGTATGCTTGAAGTATTATTATTTTTATGTCAATATTAAACTTTTGTCTTGAATCTTTCGGATCTGAATATTCATGCCACAATAAAGAAAATTACATTGAAAATTATGATAGGTAGCATTCCACATCAAAAATTCTGTTTTTATCATTTACCTACTCGAGGACGAGCAGGAATTAAGCTTGGGGATGCTTGATATGTCTCCAACGTATCTATAATTTTTGATTGTTCCATGCTATTATATTATCCATCTAGGATCTTTTATATGCATTTATATGCTATTTTATATGATTTTTGGGACTAACCTATTAACCTAGAGCCTAGTGCCAGTTTCTGTTTTTTCCTTGTTTTTGAGTATTGCAGAAAAGGAATACCAAACGGAGTCCAATTGACGTGCCAATTTTTGATGGTTTTTATGGACCAAAAGAAGTCCCTGAAGTAAAAGAGTTGGGCCAGAAGAGTGCCGGGCTGTCCACGAGGGTGGGGGCACGCCCTACACCCCTGGGCATGGGCCCCTATCTCGTGGATGATCCGGAGACCCGCCTGATGTGAGACCTACGCCAAAAATTCCTATAAATGCAGAAGCCCCCAGAAATAAACCTAGATCAGGAGTTCTGCCGCCGCAAGCCTCCGTGGCGACCGAAAACCAATCTAGACCCGTTCTGGCACCTTGTCGGAGGGGGGAAATCCCTCTTCGGTGGCCATCTTCATCATCCCGGCACTCTCCATGACAAGGAGGGAGTAGTTCACCCTCGGGGCTGAGGGTATGTACTAGTAGCTATGTATTTGATCTCTCTCTCTCTCTCTCGTGTTCTTGATTCGCACGATCTTGATGTATCGCGAGCGTTGCTATTATAGTTGGATCTTATGATGCTTCTCCCCCTCGATCTCCTTGTGATGAATTGAGTTTTCCCTTTGAAGTTATGTTATCGGATTGAGTCTTTAAGGATTTGAGAACCCTTGATGTATGTCTTGCATGTGCTTATCTATGGTGACAATGGGATATTTCACGTGATCCACTTGATGTATGTTTTGGTGATCAACTTGCGAGTTCCGTGACCTCGTGAACTTATGCATAGGGTTTGGCACACGTTTTCGTCTTGACTCTCCGGTTGAAACATTGGGGCACTCTTCGAAGTCCTTTGTGTTGGTTGAATAGATGAATATGAGATTGTGTGATGCATATCGTATAATCATACACACGGATACTTGAGGTGACATTGGAGTATCTAGGTGACATTAGGGTTTTGGCTGATTTGTGTCTGAAGGTGTTATTCTAGTACGAACTCTAGGATAGATTGAATGGAAAGAATATCTTCGTGTTATTTTACTACGGACTCTTGAATAGATCGATCAGAAAGAATAACTTTGAGGTGGTTTCGTACCCTACAATAATCTCTTCGTTTGTTCTCCGCTATTAGTGACTTTGGAGTGACTGTTTGTTGCATATTGAGGGATTGTTATATGATCCAATTATGTTCTTATTGTTGAGAGAACTTGCACTAGTGAAAGTATGAACCCTAGGCCTTATTTCAATGCATTGCAATACCATTTTCGCTCACTTTTATCATTAGTTACCTTGCTGTTTTTATATTTTCAGATTACAAAAACCTATATCTATCATCCATATTGCACTTGTATCACCATCTCTTCGCCGAACTAGTGCACCTATACAATTTACCATTGTATTGGGTGTGTTGGGGACACAAGAGACTCTTTGTTATTTGGTTGGAGGGTTGTTTGAGAGAATCCATCTTCATCCTACGCCGATCACGGATTGATAAACCTTAGGTCATCCACTTGAGGGAAATTTGTTGCTGTCCTACAAACCTCTACACTTGGAGGCCCAAGAACGTGTACAAGAAGAACGTTGTGTAGTAGACATCAGTAATACACATATTCATAATATTGATGCCAAACGATACAAAGTTGATAATGATAGTGCAACATACTTGTGGCACTGCCGTTTAGGTCATATTGGTGTAAAGCGCATGAAGAAACTCCATGCGGATGGACTTTTGGAATCACTTGATTATGAATCATTTGATACATGCAAACCATGCCTCATGGGCAAGATGACTAAAACTCCGTTCTCCGGAACAATGGAGCGAACCACTGACTTATTGGAAATAATACATATCGATGTATGCGGTCCAATGACTGTTGAGGCTCGCGGCAGGTATCGTTATTTTTTGACCTTCACAGATGATTTGAGCATATATGGGTATATCTACATAATGAAACACAAGTCTGAAACATTTGAAAAGTTCAACGAATTTCAAAGTGAAGTGGAGAATCATCGTAAAAAGAAAATAAAGTTTCTACGATCTGATCGCAGAGGCGAACATTTGAGTTACGAGTTTGGCCTTCATTTAAACCAATGTGGAATAGTTTCACAACTCACGCCACCTGGAACACTACAGTGTAAAGGTGTGTCTGAACATCGTAACCGTACTATATTAGATATGGTGCAATCTATGATGTCTCTTATCAATTTACCACTATTATTTTGGGGTTGTGAATTAGAGACAGCTGCATTCACGTTAAATAGGGCACCATCTAAATACATTGAGACGACATCATATGAACTGTGGTTTCGCAAGAAACCTATGCTGTCGTTTCTTAAAATTTTGGGGTTGTGATGCTTATATGAAAAAGCTTCAGCCTGATAAGCTCAATCCCAAATCGGAGAAGTGTGTCTTCATAGGATACCCAAAAGATACTATTGGGTACACCTTCTATCACAGGTCCAAGGCAAGATATTTGTTGCTAAGAATGGATCCTTTCTGGAGAAGGAGTTTCTCTCGAAAAAGTGAGTGGGAGGAAAGTAGAAACCGATGAGGTAATTGTACCTTCTCTCAAATTGGATAGTAGCTCATCACAGAAAACCATTCCCGTGATGCCTACACCAATTAGAGAGGAAGCTAATCATAATGATCATGAAACTTTAGATCAAGTTACTACCGAACCTTGTAGGTCAACCAAAGCACGATCCACACCATAGTGGTACGGTAATCCTATTCTAGAAGTCATGACCATCACAAATCTATGAACTATGAGGAAGCGATGATGAGCCCATATTCTGATAAATGGCTTGAGGCCATGAAATATGAGATAGGATCCATGTATGAGAACAAAGTGTGGACTTTGGTGGACTTGCCCGATGATCAGCAAGCCATTGAGAATAAATGGATCTTCAAGAGGAAGACGGACACTGATGGTAGTGTTACTCTCTACAAAGCTTGACTTGTCGCAAAAGGTTTTCGACAAGTTCAAGGTGTTGACTACGATGAGATTTTCTCACTCATAGCAGTGCTTAAGTCTGTCCAAATCATGTTAGCAGTTGCCACATTTTATGAAATCCGGCAAACAGATGTCAAAATTGCATTCCTTAATGGATTTCTTAATGAAGAGTTGTATATGATGTAGCCAGGAGGTTTTGTCGATTCTAAAGGTGCTAACAAAGTGTGCAAACTCCAGCGATCCATCTATGGACTGGTGCAAACATCTCGGAGTTGGAATATATGATTTGATAAGGTGATCAAAGCATATGGTTTTATACAGACTTATGGTGAAGCCTGTATTTACAAGAAAGTGAGTGGGAGCTCTGTAGCATTTCTGATATTATATGTGGATGAAATATTGTTGATTGGAAATGATATAGAATTTCTGTATAGCATAAAAGGATACTTGAATAAGAATTTTTCAATGAAAGACCTCGCTAAAGCTACTTATATATTGGGCATCAAGATCTATAGGGATAGATCGAGACGCTTAATAGGACTTTCACAAAGCACATACCTTGACAAGATTTTGAAGAAGTTCAAAATGGATCAGTCAAAGAAACGGTTCTTGCCTGTGTTGCAAAGGTGTGAAGTTGAGTAAGACTCAAAGCCGACCATAGCTGAAGATAGAGAGAGAATGAAAGTCATTCTGTAAGTGCATCTAGTGCCCCTTAGTGATTTTGGTGTATTGAAGACTAATAGGTCAAGGGACTAATGTGTTTGTGAGTGTACACAGGTCCATAAGTCCATGAGGAGTTTGTTATTTATAGAGAAAGTTGACCCCTAAAAATGAATGTTTGCCACTGAAGACTTTTGCTTTCTGAAGACTTTGAAAGTGAAGAAATTGGTGTGATCCTGAAGACTTGATATTCATGCGAGCAATATGAAGCTCGAAGACTTTTGTTTTCATAGTTTCGTTTTTCTCTTTCTTGAGTCATAGGAAACGCCGTACTGTTAAAGGGGGTCGAGGTAAAACTAAGGAAAAGTTTCCAAGTGATGCTCATCTCAAAATCCTACAACTACCCAATCCTTTCGAGTGAAGCCATTTGAAATCTCATACAGTTCAGTCAATTTCTTCAGTGACAGAGACGAAGATCTTCTGGTCTCTGTGGAATTTGTTCTAACTGAGGAGTTAGGAATTCGCCAGCGCGGATTGCCTACAAGTGAGGAACATGATAGCCCTGAGGAATTTGATAGCCAAATTTCCGACCGTTGTTGTGATATGTGCCAGCTGTCCGAAAATATCTACCCACCTAACGGTCATATCATTGAAGGGCATTTATATCTTATCATGTCGGGCAGCTCCCTAGGCTATAAATTGTTGGGAACATAGTAATTTCAAAAAAAATCCTACGCACACGTAGGATCATGGTGATGCATAGCGACGAGAGGTGAGAGTGTTTCCACGTACCCTCGTAGACCAAAAGCGGAAGCGTTAGCACAACGCGGTTGATGTTGTCGTACGTCTTCACGATCCGACCGATCCAAGTACCAAACGCATGGCACCTTCGAGTTCAGCACATGTTCAGCTCAATGACGTCCCACGAACTCTGATCCAGTAGAGCTTCACGGGAAAGTTTTGTCAGCACGACGGCGTGATGACGGTGATGATGATGCTACCAACGCAGGTCTTCGCCTAAGCACCGCTACGATATGATCGAGGTGGATTATGGTGGAGGGGGGCACCGCACACGGTCGGGAGAGATCAACAGGTCAATGTGTGTGTCTAGAGGTGCCCCCTGCCCCAGTATATAAAGGAGCAAGGGGGGAGGCCGGCCGGCTCTCTATGGCGCACCAAGAGGAGGAGTCCTCCTCCTAGTAGGAGTAGGACTGCCCTCTTTCCTACTCCTACTAGGAGGGGGAAAGGAAGGGGGAGAGGGAGAAGGAAAGGGGGGTGCCGCCCCCTCTCCTAGTCCAATTCGGACCAGAGGGGGAGGGGCGCGCGGCCTGCCCTAGGCCATCCCTCTCTCTCCACTAAGGCCCATAAGGCCCATTATTTCTCCCGGGGGGTTTCCGGTAACCCTCCGGCACTCCGGTTTTCTCTAAAACCACCCGGAACACTTCCGGTGTCCGAATGTAGTCATCCAATATATTGATCTTTACGTATCAGCCATTTAGAGACTCCTCGTCATGTCCATGATCATATCCGGGACTCTGAACTACCTTCGGTACATCAAAATACAACAACTCATAATACTGATCGTCACCGAACTTTAAGCGTGCGGACCCTACGGGTTCGAGAACTATGTACACATGACCGAGACACGTCTTCAGTCAATAAAAAATAGCGGAACCTGGATGCTCATATTGGCTCCCACATATTCTACAAAGATCTTTATCGGTAAAACCGCATGACAACATACGTTGTTCCCTTTGTCATCGGTATGTTACTTGCCCGAGATTTGATCGTCGGTATCTCAATACCTTGTTCAATCTCGTTGCCGGCAAGTCTCTTTACTCGTTCCGTAATACATCATTCCTCAACTAACTCATTAGTTGCAATACTTGCAAGGCTTATAGTGACGTGTATTACCAGGTGGGCCCAAAGATACCCTTCCGACAATCGGAGTGACAAATCCTAATCTCGATATACGCCAACTCAACAAATACCTTCGGAGACACCTGTAGAGCACATTTATAATCACCCGTTTACGTTGTGACATTTGGTAGCACACAAAGTGTTCCTCCGGTTAACGGGAGTGGCATAATTTCATAGTCATAGGAACATATATAAGTCTTGAAGAAAGCAATAGCAACATACTAAACGATCGAGTGCTAATCTAATGGAATGGGTCAATTTAATCACATAATTCTCCTAATGATGTGATCCTGTTAATCAAATGACAACTCATGTCTATGGTTAGGAAACAAAACGATCTTTAATTAACGAGCTAGTCAAGTAGAGGCATACTAGTGACATTATGTTTGTCTATGTATTCACACATGTACTATGTTTTCGGTTAATACAATTCTAGCATGAATAATAAACATTTATCATGATATGAGGAAATAAATAATAACTTTATTATTGTCTCTAGGGCATATTTCCTTCAGCCTCCCACTTGTGCTAGAGTCAATAATCTAGATTACATAGTAATGATTCTAACACCCATGGAGCCTTGGTGCTGATCATGTTTTGCTCGTGGAAGAGGCTTAGTCAGTGGGTCTGCAACATTCATATCCATATGTATCTTGCAAATCTGTATGTCTCCCACCTGGACTTGATCCCAGATGGAGTTGAAGCGTCTCTTGATGTGCTTGGTTCTCTTGTGAAATCTGGATTCCTTTGCCAAGGCAATTGCACCAGTATTGTCACAAAAGATTTTCATTGGACCCGATGCACTAGGTATGACACCTAGATCGGATATGAACTCCTTCATCTAGACTCCTTCATTTGATTCTTTCGAAGCAGCAATGTACTCCCCTTCACACGTAGATCCCGCCACGACGCTTTGTTTAGAACTGCTCCAACTGACAGATCCACCGTTCAATATAAACACGTATCCGGTTTGCGATTTAGAATCATCCGGATCAGTGTCAAAGCTTGCATCAACGTAACCATTTACGATGAGCTCTTTGTCACCTCCATAAACGAGAAACATATCCTTAGTCCTTTTCAGGTATTTCAGGATGTTCTTGACCGCTGTCCAGTGATCCACTCCTGGATTACTTTAGTACCTCCTCGCTAAACTAATAGCGAGGCACACATCAGGTCTGGTACACATCATTGCATACATGATAGAGCCTATGGCTGAAGCATAGGGAACATCTTCCATTTTCTCTCTATCTTATGCAGTGGTCGGGCATTGAGTCTTACTCAACTTCACACCTTGTAAAACAGGTAAGAACCCTTTCTTTGCCTGATCCATTTTGAACTTCTTCAAAACTTTGTCAAGGTATGTACTTTGTGAAAGTCCAATTAAGCGTCTTGATCTATCTCTATAGATGTTGATGCCCGATATGTAAGCAGCTTCACCGAGGTCTTTCATTGAAAAACTCTTATTCAAGTATCCTTTTATGCTATCCAGAAATTCTATATCATTTCCAATCAATAATATGTCATCCACATATAATATTAGAAATTCTACATAGCTCCCACTCACTTTCTTGTAAATACAGGCTTCTCCAAAAGTCTGTATAAAACCATATGCTTTGATCACACTATCAAAACGCTTATTCCAACTCCGAGAGGCTTGCACCAGTCCATAAATGGATCGCTGGAGCTTGCACACTTTGTTAGTACCCTTTGGATCGATAAAACCTTCAGGTTGCATCATATACAACTCTTCTTCTAGAAATCCATTCAGGAACGCAGTCTTTACATCCATTTGCCAAATTTCATAATCATAAAATGCGGCAACTGCTAACATGATTCGGACGGACTTAAGCATCACTACGGGTGAGAAGGTCTCATCATAGTCAACTCCTTGAACTTGTCGAAAACCTTTCACAACAAGTCGAGCTTTGTAGACAGTAACATTACCGTCAGCGTCTGTCTTCTTCTTGAAGATCCATTTATTTTCAATGGCTTGCCGATCAACAGGCAAGTCAACCAAAGTCCACACTTTGTTTTCATACATGGATCCCATCTCAGATTTCATGGCCTCAAGCCATTTTGCAGAATCTAGGCTCATCATTGCTTCCTCATAGTTCGTAGGTTCGTCATGGTCTAGTAACATGACCTCCAGAACAGGATTATCATACCACTCTGGTGCAGATCTTACTATGGTTGACCTACGAGGTTCGGTAGTAACTTGATTTGAAGTTTCATGATCATCATCATTAGCTTCCTCACTAATTGGTGTAGGAATCACTAGAATTGATTTCTGTGATGAACTACTTTCCAATTCGGGAGAAGGTACAGTTACCTCATCAATTTCTACTTTCCTCCCACCCACTTCTTTCGAGAGAAACTCCTTCTCTAGAAAGGATCCATTCTTAGCAATGAATGTCTTGCCTTCGGATCTATGATAGAAGGTGTACCCAACAGTTTCCTTTGGGTATCCTATGAAGACACATTTCTCCGATTTGGGTTCGAGCTTATCAGGTTGAAGCTTTTTCACATAAGCATCGCAGCCCCAAACTTTAAGAAACGACAACTTTGGTTTCTTGCCAGACCACAGTTCATAAGGTGTCGTTTCAACGGATTTTGATGGTGCCCTATTTAACGTGAATGCAGCCGTCTCTAAAGCATAACCCCAAAACAATAGCGGTAAATCAGTAAGAGACATCATAGATCGCACCATATCTAGTAAAGTACGATTATGACGTTCGGACACACCATTACACTGTGGTGTTCCGGGTGGCGTGAGTTGCAAAACTATTCCGCATTGTTTCAAATGTAGACCAAACTCGTAACTCAAATATTCTCCTCCACGATCAGATCGTAGAAACTTTATTTTCTTGTTATGATGATTTTCCACTTCACTCTGAAATTCTTTGAACTTTTCAAATGTTTCAGACTTATGTTTCATTAAGTAGATATACCCATATCTGCTCAAATCATCTGTGAAGGTGAGAAAATAACGATACCCGCCGCGAGCCTCAATATTCATCGGACCACATACATCAGTATGTATGATTTCCAATAAATTTGTTGCTCGCTCCATAGTTTAAGAGAACGGTGTTTTAGTCATCTTGCCCATGAGGCATGGTTTGCAAGTACCAAGTGATTCATAATCAACTGATTCCAAAAGTCCATCAGTATGGAGTTTCTTCATGTGCTTTACATCAATATGACCCAGACGGCAGTTCCACAAATAAGTTGCACTATCATTATCAACTCTGCATATTTTGGCTTCAACATTATGAATATGTGTGTCACTACTATCAAGATTTAAGACAAATAGACCACTCTTCAAGGGTGCATGACCATAAAAGATATTATTCATATAAATAGAACAACCATTATTCTCAGATTTAAATGAATAACCGCCTCGCATTAAACAAGATCCAGATATAATGTTCATGCTCAACGCTGGCACCAAATAACAATTATTTAGGTCTAAAACTAATCCTGAAGGTAGATGTAGAGGTAGTGTGCCGACGGCGATCACATCGACTTTGGAACCATTTCCCACGTGCATCGTCACCTCGTCCTTAGCCAGTCTTCGCTTAATTCGTAGTCCCTGTTTCGAGTTGCAAATATTAGCAACAGAACCAGTATCAAATACCCAGGTGCTACTGCGAGCTCTAGTAAGGTACACATCAATAACATGTATATCACATATACCTTTGTTCACCTTCCCATCCTTCTTATCCGCCAAATACTTGGGGCAGTTCCGTTTCTAGTGACCAGTCTGCTTGCAGTAGAAGCACTCAGTCTCAGGCTTAGGTCCAGACCTGGGTTTCTTCTCTTGAGCAGCAACTTGTTTGTTGTTGTTCTTGAAGTTCCCCTTCTTCCCTTTGCCTTTTTTTCTTGAAACTGGTGGTCTTGTTTACCATCAACACTTGATGCTCCTTCCTGATTTCTACCTCCACAGCCTTTAGCATTGTGAAGAGCTCGGGATTGTCTTATCCATCCCTTGCATATTATAGTTCATCACGAAGCTCTTGTAGCTTGGTGGCAGTGATTGAAGAATTCTGTCAATGACACTATCATCCGGAAGATTAACTCCCAGTTGAATCAAGTGATTGTTATACCCAGACATCCTGAGTATATGCTCACTGACAGAACTATTCTCCTCCATCTTGCAGCTGTAGAACTTATTGGATACTTCATATCTCTCAATCCGGGCATTTGCTTGAAATATTAACTTCAACTCCTGGAACATCTCATATGCTCCATGACGTTCAAAACGTCGTTGAAGTCCCGGTTCTAAGCCGTAAAGCATGGCACACTGAACTATCGAGTAGTTATTAGCTTTGCTCTACCAGACGTTCATAACATTCGGTGTTGCTCCTGCAGCGGGTTTGGCACCTAGTGGTGCTTCCAAGACGTAATTCTTCTGTGCAGCAATGAGGGTAATCCTCAAGTTACGGACCTAGTCCATGTAATTTCTACCATCATCTTTCAACTTAGCTTTCTCAAGGAACGCATTAAAATTCAACGGAACAACAGCACGGGCCATCTATCTACAACAACATAGACAAGCAAAATACTATCAGGTACTAAGTTCATGATAAATTTAAGTTCAATTAATCTTATTACTTAAGAACTCCCACTTAGATAGACATCCATCTAATCATCTAAGTTATCACGTGAAATGGAGTAGTTTTCAATGGTGAACATCACTATGTTGATCATATCTACTATATGATTCACGCTCGACCTTTCGGTCTCAGAGTTCCGAGGCCATATCTGCATATGCTAGGCTCGTCAAGTTTAACCCGAGTATTCTGCGTGTGCAAAATTGGCTTGCACCCGTTGTAGATAAACGTTGAGCTTATTACACCCGATCATCACATGGTGTCTCGGCACGACGAACTTTGGCAACTGTGCATACTCAGGGAGAACACTTTTACCTAGAAATTTAGTGAGATATCATCTTATAATGCTACCATCAATCAAAGCAAAATAAGATGCATAAAGGATAAACATCACATGCAATCAATATAAGTGATATGATATGGCCATCATCATCTTGTGCTTGTGATCTCCATCTCTGAAGCACCATCATGATCACAATCGTCACCAGTGCGACACCTTGATCTCCATCGTAGCATCGATGTCGTCTCGCCAACTATTGCTTCTATGACTATCGCTACCGTTTAGTGATAAATTAAAGCAATTACAGGGCGATTGCATTGCATACAATAAAGCGACAACCATATGGCTCCTGCCAGTTGCCGATAACTCCGTTACAAAACATGATCATCTCATACAATAAAATATAGCATCATGCCTTGACCATATCACATCACAACATGCCCTGCAAAAACAAGTTAGACGTCCTCTACTTTGTTGTTGCAAGTTTTAAGTGGCTGCTACGGGTTGAGCAAAAACCGTTCTTACCTACGCATCAAAACCACAACGATAGTTCGTCAAGTTAGAGTTGTTTTAACCTTCACAAGGACCGGGCGTAGCCACACTCGGTTCAACTAAAGTTGGAGAAACTGACACCCGCCAGCCACCTGTGTGCAAAGCATGTCGGTAGAACCAGTCTCACGTAAGCGTACGCGTAATGTCGGTCCGGGCTGCTTCATCCAACAATACCGCCGAACCAAAGTATGACATGCTGGTAAGCAGTATGACTTGTATCGCCCACAACTCACTTGTGTTCTACTCGTGCATATAACGTCTACGCATAAACCTGGCTCGGATGCCACTGTTGGGGAACATAGTTATTTCCAAAAAAATCCTACGCACATGCAGGATCATGGTGATGCATAGAAACGAGAGGGGAGAGTGTGTCCACATACCCTCGTCGACCGAAAGCGGAAGCGTTAGCACAACCCGGTTGATGCAGTCGTATGTCTTCACGATCCGAACGATCCAAGTACCGAATGCACGGCACTTCCGAGTTCAGCACACGTTCAACTCGATGACGTCCCATGAACTCTGATCTAGCAGAGCTTCATGGGAGAGTTTCGTCAGCACGACGGCGTGATGACGGTGATGATGATGCTACCGACGCAGGGCTTCACCTAAGCACCGCTACGATATGATCGAGGTGGATTATGGTGGAGGGGGGCTCCGCACATGGCTGGGAGAGATCAACAGATCAACTTGTGTGTCTAGAGGTGCCCCATATATAAAGGAGGAAGGGGGAGGCCGTCCGGCTCTCTATGGCGCGCTAGGAGGAGGAGACCTCCTCCTTGTAGGAGTAGGACTCCCCTCTTTATTACTCCTACTAGGAGGGGGAAAGGAAGGGGGAGAGGGAGAAGGAAAGGGGGGCGTCGCCCCCCTCTCCTAGTACAATTCGGACCAGAGGGGGAGAGGTGCGCGGCCTGCCCTAGGCCAGCCATCTCTCTCTCCACTAAGGCCCATAAGGCCCATTATTTCTCCTGGGGGGTTCCGGTAACCCTCCGCCACTCCGGTTTTCTCCGAAACCACCCGGAACACTTTCGGTGTCCGAATATAGTCATCCAATATATCGATCTTTACGTCTTGACCATTTAGAGACTCCTGGTCATGTCCGTGATCATATCCGGGACTCTGAACTACCTTTGGTACATCAAAACACAAAAACTCATAATACTGATCGTCACCGAACTTTAAGCGTATGGACCCTACGGGTTCGAGAACTATGTAGACATGACCGATACACATCTTCGGTCAATAACCAATAGCGGAACCTGGATGCTCATATTGGCTCCCACATATTCTACGAAGACCTTTATCGGTAAAACCGCATAACAACATACGTTGTACCCTTTGTCATCGGTATGTTACTTTCCCGATATTCGACCGTCGGTATCTCAATACCTAGTTCAATCTCGTTACCGAAAAGTCTCTTTCCTCGTTCCGTAATACATCATCCCTCAACTAACTCATTAGTTGCAATGCTTGCAAGGCTTATAGTGATGAGTATTACTGAGTGGGCCCAGAGATACCTCTTCGACAATCGGAGTGACAAATCCTAATCTTGATATATGCCAACTCAACAAATACCTTCGGAGACACCTGTAGAGCACCTTTATAATAACCCATTTACATTGTGACGTTTGGTAGCACACAAAGTGTTCCTCCGGTAAACGGGAGTTGCATAATCTCATAGTCATAGGAACATATATAAGTCATGAAGATAGCAATAGCAACATACTAAACGATCAAGTGCTAAGCTAACTGAATGGGTCAAGTCAATCACATCATTCTCCTAATGATGCGATCCCGTTAATCAAATGACAACTCATGTCTGTGGTTAGGAAACATAACCATCCTTAATTAACAAGATAGTCAAGTAGAGGTATACTAGTGACACTCTGTTTGTCTATGTATTCACACATGTACTAAGTTTTTGATTAATACAATTCTAGCATGAATAATAAACATTTATCATGATATGAGGAAATAAATAATAACTTTATTATTACCTCTAGGGCATATTTCCTTCATAAATAACCACCCCCTACAACTACTAGCAGGTTGGCCACTCCGAGAGAAACCGACACTTGTCATTGAGAGCATCCCATCCTCCGAGGACTTTGAGCGAAAATCATCAAGTGAGGAAAAACCCAAAACCCCAAACCAAACAACTACAAACCCAAAGTGATTGAGCATCACTGAAGAGATTGTTCCTATGTGGAACCGATGCTTGTTACCTTTGAGGACTATGTATCCTCTAGACGGTTAGGCGTCATGGTCTAGAGCATCCAAGAGGAAATTGTGGATCATCGAGTGACCGTGTCTATGAAGGTTTGGAAGTCACTTGAAGACTTACCACGAGTGATTGGGAGAGGTCTGTGTGACCTTAGCTCAAGGAGAATATGGTGAGGACTGTGTGTCCGGGACTGTGTGTCCTCAGGTTTAAATACCTAGCCGCTCCAACCAGACGTACGACTGTCACAGTAGTTGGAACTGGTCTACTAAATCATTGTCTTCACCGAGCTAACTGGTTCTATTTCCTCAACCCTTCCATTTCCTCATTACTGTGTTGCGTACTTGATCGTTACCGTTTGAAGACTTTGACTGAAGACTTTCTCAATTTCCTCAATCCTATTTCTTCAGTCAGTTTTTCTTCAGCCTGCTTATCTTGTGTTTACGCTTCTTGTACTCTGTGCTTGTTTTCATTTCATCATAATGACTGTCCTTCTGTTCTGTTATGCTTGCATCGAAGTACTTATTCTGCTGCTAGTCGGTCATGACTTAGGAATTTCCTCACAGTGAAATTCCTCAATGATGAATTTGTAAAAATCGCCTATTCACCCCCCCTCTAGTCGACTTAACGCACTTTCAATTGGTATCAGAGCAAGGTACTCCCCTGTTCTGTGTGAGTTTGGTTTAACCGCCTGGAGTTTTAGTTATGTCGACCGCAGGTATGATCAAGGTCTCTGCTGGGTGTCCTACCTTCGATGGGACAGACTACCCCTATTAGAAGAATAAGATGCGAATGCGTCTTGAGGCAATTGACAACAATCTCTGGTATGTTGCGGAAAATGGTGTTCCCTCTATCACTCCAACCATTAACGCTGCTGACGTGAAGAGATTCAAGCAACTCGACTCTCAAGCGAAGAACATCATATGTGGCCATCTGAGCAAAGGGTAGTATGGCAAAGTGAGTGCTTTGGAGACAGCAAAGCTTATCTGGGATAGGTTGTCCAAGGTCAATGAAGGAGTCTCAACACAACGTGACTCTCGAGTTGACGTTCTTCGCAATCTCTTCAATCGCTTCAAACGACTCGATAATGAAAATGTTCAGCAAACCTTCGATCACCTCACTGACATTTCAAATGAGCTTCGAGCACTTGGTGCCACTGACATCACCGACCATGAGGTGGTGAAGAAATAGCTGAGATCGCTTGATTCCTCATTTGACACTCTAGCACTGATGATACAAGAACGTGGAGATTACAAGTCACTTGATCCCGCTGGTATCCTCGAGAGGCTAAACACTCGTGAGTTCCAACTTGCTGAGAAGAGATATCTTTATGGACCAAGCTATGGCAGATCACGCGCTCTAAAGGCCAAGGCAGTCTCTGAATCTGAAGGTGAGGATTCTTGTAGCAGCCTTTTGGTGATCCTAAAGAACTGAGCCAGGAGCTAGCAGTTCTCATGAGGAAATTCCAGAAGTTCTCAAGACGTGGTCACTTTGGAAAATCCTCAAGAAGTGATGACATGAGATCAGATTCCTCATCCCGTGACTACAAGAAAAGAACTTGCCACAAATGCAAGAAACCTGGTCACTACATTCAAGATTGTCCTCAATGGGAGAAGGAATCAAATAATAAGAAATACAAGGATTATAGTTATGATGACTCGAAGAAGAAGAAGAAATCTTCAAAGTCCTCATCATCAAAATCCTTGAAGTCTTCATCTCAAAAGAAGAGCAGCTCCAGAAAGGCTCGGGCATTTATTGGCAAGGGAATGGACTCTGAAGCTGAATCTGAGGAAAATGAGGATGAGGAGTCAGACTCTGGTGTGGCGAGCCTAGCCCTCGCTACTGCGTTCGTCAGCAAGTCCATCTTCAACTCTGAGGAAAATGACCTCCCCAACACTGCTGACGATGACGATGATGACTATGCTCCCACCTACTGCTTCATGGCAAAAGGTGCGAAGGTACTCAAATATCCCTCCTCTGAATCAAGTGAGGATGAATCTGATGAAAACCTCAAGCCTAGCTATTCTAAACTTGCTAAGATTGCTGTGAGACAAGAAAAGGCTTTTGAAAGGTTCAAAATATGCTAGACAAAAGCGATGATATGTTGGGTGAAGAAATGGATCGCACTAAAACTTTGACTAAAAATCTCAGAGACTTCAGACTAAGTTTGATAATCTTCAGAGTCATCATAACACTCTCTTATCTGATCATGAGAAGCTTTCTTATGAATTTCCTCAAATAAAACAAGATCTTGAGCCGCTAAGGGTGAGTTATGAGGATTTTCAGAAGGAACATGATTCATTACTTGCTCAACAGATCACTTCCGCTCAGGTTGAATTCATTCCACCATGTTTGAAATGCATTGAACGTGAATCTGCTAATTCTTCACCTGAAAGTTCAAATGCTTTTATTGCTGCAAATTCTTCAACTGTCTCTGGTATCACAAATTCCTCATCTGAGGATGCTACTAGTATCACTGACCATGCAGGGCTGAAGGAATTGTATGTGACAGGCATGTACAAAAGCCACAAAGGGCATCAGGCTCTTTGTGATGTGCTTAAAAGCAGATCCTCAACAGGAACCCTAGGAAAGAGTGTATTGCCTATGAGAGGAAACTCAATGCTGACAGGACCTACTAGAAACTTGAGCAGTATCCCAAAACCTCATGGGGTGATGCAAAGGGACCTCCAGTAGATCCATCTACTTTATTTGGCTTTACATGTGAATCTTCATATTCTTTTGATGAGTCATTTGACTCCAACTATAAGCTGTTCAAAAATCAGAATGGTGAAGTATATGCTAGATATGTTGGCACCAACTATAGGAACGGTCCCCCTATGAAGAAAATCTGGGTTCCCAAAAGGTGCCTTGAAAGTCTTCAGGTGAATGGCATCATGACACCTCCTATGAAGAATAGGAACCCCAGATCCAATCCTTCATATGGACCAAAGTCTTCATATGGATCCAAGTCCTCATATGGACCAAATACCTCACGTGGATCAAAGTCCCCATATGAACATCATCGTGTTAACAATTCTGTTTCGCAGGGAAGATCTAAGGGCTATGAATATGTGCATTATTCTTCAAATCATTATGTTCATAAGTCCTCGAAGAATTTCTCTGCTTATTCATATGCTTACTCTAACCCCTCTTATGTGAAACGAAGTGGATTGGCTTCAATGCCACCTTTCTCTTATGGAGCTCGCAGGATGATGAACTCTTTGCGACCCCTCTAGATGTGGGTGGTGAAGAAAAAGAACTAATCTCTTATGCAGGGTCAGGTCTCCAGACGAACCTAATCATCTGAAAAATTTGTTGGAGACCTGAATATGCTTGATAGGACACAAGCTAAACATGAAGAAATGAATTTTCATTTCTCACATCCTCATATTGCTATATCTATTCTATTGCTTGATGAAATTGATCTGATGAATTTGATGTCATATTCTTCACTGATGAAGTATATGAGTTCGTAAGATGCACTAATTCATCTGCAGGATGATCAACCCAAAGCCACTAAGTGGGTCCTCGACAGTGGATGTACAAATCACATGACTGGTGACAGGAACCTATTGATGGACACTGCTTTATCTCCATCACATTTGAAGCATATCACCTACGGTGACAAAGGCAAAAGCACGGTATTGGATCTAGGTAAGGTTGCAATCTCAGAGGATCGACACATGGACAAAGTCATGCTTGTCGAGTCCTTAGGGTTCAACCTCATGTCTATCTCAATGCTTTGTGATCTTGATATGGTTGTTGTCTTTGGCAAGTATCATTGTGTTGTGATCATGGAAGCTGACAATTCTAAAGTCTTCGAAGGCTTTAGGAGAGGAGATTTGTATATTGTTGATTTCTCTACAGGACCATAACCTACTACATGTCTACTTGCAAAAGCTTCAGAAGGCTGGCTATGGCATCGACGACTTGGTCATGCTGGCATGAGGAACTTGCACACTCCAACTAAGAAGAAGCATGCCATTGGCATCGAGGGTGTCAAATTCCTCAAGGACCATCTGTGTGGAGCTTGTCAAGATGGAAAGATGACCAAGGCCAAGCATCCCTCAGAGACCATCATGACTACCACTCATCCATTTGAATTGCTTCACATGGATCTCTTTGGCCCAACTCATTATGCCACATTTACTAATGCCGCATCTTTATATGGCTTTGTCATTGTTGATTACTATTCTCGTTACACATGGGTGCATATCATCACTTACAAAACTGAAGTGCAGGAAGTCCTCAAACGATTTTCCTCGAGGGCTTCGACCAACTTTGGTGTGAAGATCAAGCACATCAGAAGTGACAATGGAACTGCGTTCAATAATACTGGTCTTGATGACTATCTTGATGAACTTGGTAGTACTCACGAGTTATCTGCTCCTTATACTCCTCAGCAGAATGGCATTGTGGAGCGCAAGAATAGGACTCTTGTTGAGATGGGTCGCACTATGCTTGATACTGCATGCCACATCATCAATAGGGTATATCTTCTCAAATTCTTCAAAAAGACATCATATGAACTCTTCACTGACAAGAAACCCAATGTGAGTTATTTCAAAGTCTTCGGTGCTAAATGTTGGATTAGAGATCCTCATCACAATTCTAAATTCGCACAAAAGCACATGAAGGTTTTATGCTTGGTTATGGAAAGGACTCCCACACCTACAGAGTCTTCAACGCATATCACCACAAGGTTGTTGAAACTATAGATGTGCGGTTCGATAAAACTAACGGCTCGCAAAGAGAGCACCTACCTCCTGTGCTAGATGAAATACCACCTGAGGAATCCATCATGTTCAAGGCTACTGAGGATGTCATTCCTACTGAAGAATCTACTGAAGAAGTCATTCCAGAACATGAAGAACATCATGCTGGTGCACCTGAGGAAAATGGCTCTGAAGAAAATGCTGAGCTCCCTCAACGTCGTCAACCCGCTCATCCTTGTGTTGCTAATGAAGTGCAGACTGAGATAATCATCAACGACATCAAAGCACCATCTCCTCTCACACGCTCAAAGGCTTCACATTTGTCTATCTTTCGTGGGCACTTTGCTTTTGTCTCTATTACAGAGCCCACTAAGGTAGATGAGGCATTTCAGGAGCCTGAGTGGATTCAAGAAATGCAAGAGGAATTACATCAGTTTGAGGTCAACAATGTGTGGGAACTTGTCAATCAACCTGACCCACGCAAGCACAATATCATCGGCACCAAATGGATCTACCGCAACAAGCAAGATGAAAATGGCCTTGTGGTGAGGAATAAGGCACGGCTTGTAGCTCAAGGCTACACACAGGTTGAAGGAATTGATTTCGATGAAACTTTTGCATCTGTTGCTAGACTTGAGGCTCTTCACATATTGCTTGCTTACGCTAACCATCATAATATCATCTTATATCGAATGGATGTGAAAAGTGCACTCCTCAATGGTAAGCTTGAGGAAGAAGTATATGTTGCTCAACCCCCAGGTTTTGAAGATTCAAAGCATCCTGACAAAGTCTTCAGACTCAACAAGGCCCTCTATGGCCTCAAGCAGGCCCCTCGGGCGTGGTATGATACTTTGAAGGAATTTCTCATGAAGAAAGGCTTCAAACCCGGTTCACTTGACCCAACTCTTTTCACCAAAACCTATGATGATGAATTATTCATGTGCCAAATATATGTTGATAATATCATCTTTGGTTGTACTGACCAACGTTACAGTGATGAGTTTGCCTATATGATGAGTGAGGAATATCAAATGTCTATGATGGGAGAACTGAAATTCTTCTTAGGTCTTCAAATTCGTCAACAACGCAACGGCATCTTCATATCTCAAGAGAAATGCCTCAAAGATGTGTTGAGGAAATTCGGCATGCAAGATTGCAAAGGCATCAAAATCCCTATGCCCACAAATGCCCATCTATGCATTGATGAAAATGGTATTGACTTTGATCAAAAGGTATACCACTCCATGATTGGCTCTTTATTGTATTTATGTGCATCTAGGCCAGATATTATGCTTAGTGTTTGCATGTGTGCCCGCTTTCAAGCTACACCGAAGGAATCACACCATAAGGTTGTGAAGCATATTCTTCGATATCTAGTTCACACACCAACACTTGGATTATGGTATCCCAAGGGCTCAACTTTTGATCTCATTGGATATTCCGACTCTGACTATGCTGGTGATCGTGTGGACCACAATTCAACATCACGCACATGCCATTTCCTCAGACATTCCTTAGTATGTTGGTCCTCGAAGAAACAGAACTGCATATCACTTTCTACTGCTGAAGCTGAGTACATTGTTGCTGGTTCGTGTTGTGCTCAATTGCTATGGATGAAGCAAACCCTCAAGGACTATGACATCAACATGAAGAATGTGCCACTCTACTGTGACAATGAGAGTGCCATCAAGACTGCTCATAACCCAGTTCAGCACTCGAAGACAAAGCACATTCAGATTCGTCATCATTTTCTTGTGATCATGTGTTGAAGGGCGAAATCTCTATTGAGCACGTGAAGACTGTAGAACAGCTAGCAGATATCTTCACAAAGCCCTTGGATGACAAGAGATTTAGCAAGTTGCGGTGTGAGCTAAGTATCTTCGAATGTCCTTTGAAAAGGACACACATCCTAACACTTATGCAAAATTGGTGACTTAGATGTGCAACACACGAAGTAACGTTTTTCTTCAATCAATGAAGACTAACCCTCTAAGTGTGAAAAAATTAATGAAGAATTTGATTCTCAGAGCCCTATGACAATTGTATGCGGCGTCTGAAATCATCATTCTTATACGGTGGGTCACGCCACCAACAACAATTTGAGTATTTCTTCATTCTTGAAATTCCTCAGTTGTTCAAATTCTTCAACTTTGCATAATCTTCACTCTTTCCGTTTGTGTTCTTCATTGGCTATATATATATAGAGAGAGAGAGAGTGAGTGAGAGAGAGAGAGAGAGTTTTCAGTCCTCTACAGCATTCACTTATTGCTATTTCTTCAAGTTGATTTTCTGCTAAGTGAATGTGATCGGACCCTTCCCCCTCTATGATAAACTCAACCCAATCTGTTCACGAATTCTTCATGTGCGTTCTATTTGAAACCTGTTCAAAATCTTCACTGTGTCCTTGTCAGCTGAAGAATTTGCGAACGAAACATTACAATTTTCATATCTCAATTTTCGGCTTTTGCCGCTCAAATCGTTCTGCATCCCACAATAAGACTTATCTATTCACCCACGATCTCACACGATCTCCACCGCTCTATACGTGGGTGACACATGTCACTAGGATGAGAAGAGTCAGGGGGACGTTCGTCCAATTTCATTGGGCGAGCGGTTTTTCACTTTGGCTATATATACCCCTCACCCTCCTCAAACTGCATTTACCCCGCTCCACCTCACTTCCCCTCGCTCGAGCTTCCAGACCTAGTGCCGCTGCTACTTCCATCATCGCCGGTGAGGAAGAGCTTCACTGCCTCGACCTCTTCGCCTTCGTACACGCGCTGGCCGCGGATTTCTTCTCTCCGTCGTCGACGTAGCTGTGTTCCTCTGCCAAGTTAGGGCGTGAAAGATTTGGACTGACGAACTTCCAATCTACTACTCCCAGTTCATCGTGTTCTTCGTCAAGGGTAATTAAGAGTTACTTTTACTGCCCTTGTTGATTCTGATGATTTCTATAAATCTTCAAAAGGTGTTTGTTCTTCAACTTCCACACTTTAAACACCTCACACAAGAATATGTTCTTGATCCGTTTCTCTAAGAAACATTTTTCTTCAAGATTCCTCAATTGTGTGGATCTTCAATCTATACAACTCTGGAACCTAAGTCAAAGAATGCTTAGTGAAAATCCTCAAGACACCTCTGGTCAATTCATCAAACTTGTTCATTTTGCAAAAACTTCTGAGAACGCATATGACCTCCCCAAATTCTTCGCACCAATACTCTATTCACAGGTACACATGTCTGCTGCTGAATCACTAGGTTCTCATCAACTTAAATCATTTGCAGCGTTCCTCGAAGACAAATTGCATACCTCTTCAGAGAACTCAATTGCTCAAAATCCTCAGCTGAAGAAAATGGTAGATGGCAAAAAACCTCAGAAGGGAGGCAAGAAAATGGAAGTCAACACAGTGTTTGAGATCCCTGATGACATATATGATGAATACTGCACACCTGATTGAAGCCAAACATGGCAAGGAGAATAAAAATCAGTGCAAGGTGCGCATTCAGAGGATTGAGAGAAGATGCACACGGGAATGGAAGGAGTATCGATATTTCACTCAAAAGTACATGAAGAAATTCGCTTTACACCCTCCTTACCCAAGACCTCAACTGGCACCTGGCGAAGAAGCTGACCCCACTAGCTTCAAGCGCGGTGAGGACTATCTTGATGAATGGGCCAAGCGGCAAGTGAAACTGGCAAAAATGGCTAAGGAAGCAGTGAGGAAATTCAACGAAGACTCTATTGATGTCGCTGCTGAGGCCTCTGCAAGCAAGCCCAAGAAGGCTATGACAAAGAAGCCAGCTCACAAACCACAACGTTCCTCAGCAATGCCCTCACGACCCAGCTCGTCTATACCCTCAAGGAAAATTCCTCAAGCTGATCTAGTTCCTCCAGTTGCAAAGCCCTCAGTTGCTCCGACAAAGTCCTCGGCACCTGTGCATCTCGCCACTTGCCAAAGGACCATAGGCATCTCAATTCCCTCAGGAGCCTCTGCAAGTTCTTCAGCTCCTCCGCAATCCTCAACAGACCCAACCTTGCTGAAGATGAAGGCTACTGCTGGACGAGGCTCTAGACCAAGTCCTCACAAGAAGCAGGTTGCCTTTCATATGCCGTCCAGTGAAGATGAAGCTGATGATGAAGAACTCGTTGAAATCATCAGAGATAGATAGCAAAGGGCCGCTAGAGCCAAAGGCACAGATGTGCCTCTTATGTTGCATCCCAAGCTGATCCTTGATTTTATTGATCTCTGGCACAAGGACCCCAACACACCTATGCCTGACTTCAAGCTCACTCCTAGCCAGAACCACATGCTCACCGCCTTCATAGGCAAAGAAAACTGGAAATTTGAGAAGGCCTGGAAGCTCAAGAAGGCTCAGTACAAGAAAGAGCATTTTCTGAAGAAAAACGTTGTCACGATGACAACTAATGAACTTGTGACCATGCAAGCTGAGATCAAGGCACTCGGTGATGAATTTGACGTATACTGTGCAGATTGGCTGGGAGCCAAGGTCCGATTTGTCAACATCGTGAAGGGATTCACCTCCAATATTGCAGCTCGAATGCAACATGAATCTCCTCAGGCTAAAGCATCTGCTCAGCCTACTGAAGAACATGCCAGCACCGCTGATGAAAATGAAAGTACCAGGGCTGATGAAGCTATTCCAGCCGTTGATGAAATCGCCAGGGAAACCACTAGTGTTGCGCCTGAAGAGCAAGCCAGGCCAGCTAAAGCATCTGTCGCTGCGCCTGAAGACACTGATCAATCCAGGGCAACTTCATCAGTTGTGCCTGAGGTAAATGAACCAATTTCCTCTGCTCCTCCTGCACCAATGCCATGTCTTGTTCTTCCTTCTGCATCAGAAGCGAAGAAAACCAAAGTTGTGGAGCGAGCAGCAGTGAAGAAAAGGAAAGCATCCACCACCTCAGAGTCTTCAGCACCAAAGAAAGTGAAGACTTTGACGAGCTCTTTTGAAAATCCAATAGTTGTTGTTCCTATCTCAAGCATGCCATCAAAGGATATCGTTCCCTTTGGTAAGGATTATGAAATCCCTAGTGGATCAGATGAAGAAAATCCTTCTGTTGCTCCGTCAGAGCAGTTGGATGAGGAAATTGAAGTGGACAACATTACGTCCACTCCATTGGTATCATCGCCCATGCCTCAGTTCACAGCTGAAGAGGTGGGCGTCGAGGAAATTAATGAAGAAGATGAAGACGTGGACATTGGGTGCTCCACTCCTATTCTGAATGATGACTACTGGGAAAGTCATCACCCCAATTCACCACTATTCACTCCTCTGCAACAAATTCCTCAGTCCCCGGTTCAGACTAAAGAAATTCATACAGGGTCCGATGAACCTCAAGCTTCATTGCTCAAAATTCCTGAAGAAATTCCAGCCACTAGTGCTGATGCTCATGCTGCTAAAGAAATGGAGACCTAGGCTGCCACTGAAGATATTGCTACTGAAATTCCTCAGCCTGCGGCTCCTGAGACTGTGATTCCTGAGGCTATGAACACATTGACTGATACTCCTCAGCCCAAGCCGAAGAATCCCTTCTCAAAGAAACAGAAGTTCAAAGCTGATGACTTCTTTCATGAGCATGTATTCTTCACTGATTACACCCCTTATGACTCTGCTCGTCTTCGAAGGAAGCGTTTCTAGACAACAAGTCAGATGAATTTCTATTATTCTCTGCTTTTTGACAAATACAAGATCTTCGACCATGAGCATATTCCTCATGTTGATATGGAGTCGCTGCCTTACTTCACCCCAGTCCTCAGTGTTCTTCATGACGCTGGGCTGCTCAACTTCTGCACTGACATCGTTGACAGGAATGAAGAGATAATTCTTCAGTTCTATGCTACGTTGCACATCACCGACAACGCTGAAGATGTGAACTCTTGGGTGTTGGATTGGATGACCGAGAACACTCACTTCAAAGCACCGGCCTCTGAATTACATCATGCCCTACCAGTCAATAATCCCCTTGAAGGTGAGGGGCTCATCTACCATGAACCTGAGCTATCTAATCATTACATGCAAGTGTTGATGAAGCCTTTGAAGCCTAGTCTAGCCCCAAGAACCAAATTCCTCGTGAAGGAATTGCTCTATGTGCCAAGGACAATCTATAGAATTCTGACAAAGACCCTCAGTCCAATTAAGGGCCACGACTCTAGTGAAGAAGAGGTCGTTGGCATCATGAAGATTCTGCTATTCTACATTATCCATGGAGTTCCAATCAACTACCATGATTTCTTCATGAGGACTTTCGGAAATGTCGCTCTCTCGCTGTTTGAATTGAAGCCTTATGCTCCTTGGATCATGAGATTCATCAGATCAAGGTCTTCAATCAACTACAAGGCTGATTTCCAAAATCATGTCAGCTATTTGCCCCCAATTGAAGTCTACAACCGACCTATTTCCTCATCTGATGAGAAGGGCAGGGCTGCTATTATTGATGAAGGCATTCATCCATTAGACGGACAGTTTCGCGAAGCTGCCCCATATTCCACCAATGATGACTCTGCCACGCATGACACAGCCGGAAATGCTTCAAAGCAAAATCCTCAGTCTTCATCAGAAGGTTGATTGCAACCACAAGTGGGTCAAACGTCAGTTTGGTGCTATTCTTCAGAACATGACAATCACTCAAAATACTATGAAGAAGAATCACTATTATCTGCATGAAGTCTTTGACCGCACCTGGGTCATGTTGTCTAACCTATACAGTGCTGAAGATCTCAAGAAGATGGAATTTCAACAGGACTTTGACTAGGCACAGCCACCTTTGAAGAAATTCAAGAAGGTCAAAGTTCCTTAGCTTGTGGCCAGCTCTTATTCTTCATCGCGCGAGACTCATGAAAATGAAGACTTGAACGACATTGTGGCAGGCCCTACTCCAACGGACGACCCCAACAACGCTGGCGCTCCTCCATCGACCACATGATGTGTTCTTCAGGGGCGTTAATCCTCATTTTTCCGCCCCTTTTGGTCATTCGATGACAAAGAGGGAGAAATTTGAGTTAGTCTTCAAGCGGCTCTATCTATATGGGCATTTTTTTTGCTAAGTTACAACTCTCGTTCTTCTGAAAACTTTGTTGGGTCGAGTTGTAATCTTAACTCCGATGGTGGTCTGATACTTTCGCTATGTTCTTCTGCATGCTATTTCCTCATATATGTTAATGCATGCATGCTGAATTACATCAGTCACCATATTTCATCATGCATTTCAAAATTATTCATTTCATATGTTAAATGCGTGTATGAATTACAAGATATAGTGGGAGATCTCCATGATTCTACTCTTCAATGTGCATTGCTTCTCAAAAGCAAATTCCTCACATATGCACATCTTCAGGGGGAGTTCTTCTATATCTTGCAATCAACTTCCTCAATATCAGTATTTAGACTTCATATGTTTATCCCCGTTGAAAACTTAACCTATATTGTCATCAATCACCAAAGAGGGGGAGATTGTAAGTGCATCTAGCGCCCCTTAGTGATTTTGGTGTATTGAAGACATATAGGTTAAGGGACTAATGTGTTTGTGAGTATACACAGGTCTATAAGTCTATGAGGAGTCTGATATTTACAGAGAAAGTCGACCCCTAAAAATGAATGTCTGCCACTAAAGACTTTTGATTTCTGAAGACTTTGAAAGTGAAGAAATTGGTGTGATCCTGAAGACTTGATATTCATGCGAGGAATATGAAGCTCGAATACTTTTGTTTTCATAGTTTCGGTTTTCTCTTTATTGAGTCATAGGAAACACCATACTGTTAAAGGGGGTCGAGGTAAAACTAAGGAAATGTTTCCAAGTGATGCTCATCTCAAAATCCTACAACTACCCAATCCTTTCGAGTGAAGCCATTTGAAATCTCATACAGTTCAGTCAATTTCTTCAGTGACAGAGACGAAGATCTTCTGGTCTCTGTGGAATTTGTTCTGACTGAGGAGTTAGGAATTCGCCAGCGCGGATTGCCTACAAGTGAGGAACATGATAGCCCTGAGGAATTTGATAGCCAAATTTCCGACCGTTGTTGTGATATGCGCCAGCTGTCCGAAAATATCTACCCACCTAACGGTCATATCATTGAAGGGCATTTATATCTTATCATGTCGGGCAGCTCCCTAGGCTATAAATAGCCGCCCCCTACAACCACTAGCTGGTTGGCTGCTCCGAGAGAGACCGACACTTATCATTGAGAGCATCCCATCCTCCAAGGACTTTGAGCGAAAATCATCAAGTGAGGAAAAAACCCAAAACCCCAAACCAAACAACTACAAACCCAAAGTGATTGAGCATCACTGAAGAGATTGTTCCTGTGTGGAACCAACGCTTGTTACCTTTGAGGACTGTGCATACTCCAGACGGTTAGGCGTCATGGTCTAGAGCATCCAAGAGGAAATTGGGGATCACCGAGTGACCGTGTCTTAGAAGGTTTGGAAGTCACCTGAAGACTTACCACGAGTGATTGGGCGAGGTTTGTGTGACCTTAGCTCAAGGAGAATACGGTGAGGACTGTGTGTCCGAGACTGTGTGTCCTCAGGTTTAAATACCTAGCCGCTCCAACCAGATGTACGACTGTCACAGCAGTTGGAACTGGTCTACCAAATCATTGTCTTCACCGAGCTAACTGGTTCTATTTCCTCAACCCTTCCATTTCCTCATTACTGTGTAGTGTACTTGATCGTTACTGTTTGAAGACTTTGACTGAATACTTTCTCAATTTCCTCAATCCTATTTCTTCAGTCAGTTTGTCTTCAGCCTGCTTATCCTATGTTTACGCTTTCTATACTCTGTGCTTGTTTTCATTTCATCACAATGAATGTGCTTCTATTCTGTTATGCTTGCATATGAGTACTTATTCCCCTGCTAGTCGTTCGTGACTTAGGAATTTCCTCACAGTGAAATTCATCAATGACGAATTTGTAAAAATCGCCTATTCACCCCCCCTCTAGCCAACTTAACACACTTTCACATTCCCTATGCCTCAGCCATAGGTTCTGTAAAGTATGTCATGTTGTGTACCAGAACTATTGTATGCCTTGCCATGAGTTTGGCAAGGGAGTACAATTGTGATCTAGGAGTAGATCACTAGACAACGGTCAAAATTATCCTTAGAAGACTAAGGAAATATTTCTTGGTTCTGGAGGTGATAAAGAGTTCGTCGTAAAGATTTACGTCGATGCAAGCTTTTACACCGATCCAGATGACTGTGAGTCTCAATCTGGATATGTATTGAAAGTGGGAGCAATTAGCTAGAGTAGCTCCATGCAGAGCATTGTAGACATATAAATTTGCAACATACATACGAATGTGAATGTGGCAGACCCATTGACTAAACTTCTCTCACAAGCAAAACATGATCACACCTTAGTACTCTTTGGGTGTTAATCACATATCGATGTGAACTAGATTATTGACTCTCGTAAACCCTTTGGGTGTTGCTCACATGTCGATGTGAACTATGGGTGTTAATTACATAAAGATGTGAACTATTAGTGTTAAATCACATGGCGATGTGAACCAGATTATTGACTCTAGTGCAAGTGGGAGACTGAAAGAACTATGCCCTAGAGGCAATAATAAAGTGGTTATTTTATATTGCTTTATATCATGATAAATATTTATTATTCATGCTAGAATTGTATTAATCGGAAAATTGATACATGTGTGGATACATAGACAAAAAAAGTGTCCCTAGTGAGCCTCTACTAGACAAGCTCGTTAATCAAAGATGGTTAAGTTTCCTAACCATAGACATGTGTTGTCATTTGATAAACGGGATCACATCATTAGGAGAATGATGTGATGGACATGACCCATCTGTTAGCTTAGCATAATGATCGTTAAGTTTTATTGCTATTGCTTTCTTTCATGTCATATACATATTCCTTTGACTATGAGATTATGCAACTCCTGGATACCAGAGGAATACCTGATGTGCTATCAAATGTCACAACATAACTGGCGATTATAAAGATGCTCTACAGGTCTCTCTAAAGGTGTTTGTTGGGTTAGCATAGATCAAGATTAAGATTTGTCACTCCGAGCATCAGAGAGGTATCTCTGGGCCCTCTCGGTAATGCACATCATAAGAAGCATTGCAAGCAATGTAACTAATGAGTTAGTTGCGGGATGATGTATTACGGAACGAGTAAAGAGACTTGCTGGTAACGAGATTGAACTAGGTATGAAGATACCAACGATCGAATCTCGGGCAAGTAACATACTGATGACAAGGGGAATAATGTATGTTGTCATTACGGTATGCCCGATAAAGATCTTCGAAGAATATGCGGGAACCAATATGAGCATCCAGGTTCCGCTGTTGGTTATTGACCGGAGAGGTGTCTCGGTCATGTCTACATAGTTCTTGAACCCATAGGGTCCGCATGCTTAATGTTCAATGACGATTTTGTATTATATGAGTTATGTGATTTGGTGACCGGATGTTGTTCGGAGTCTGGGATGAGATCACGGACGTGAAGAGGAGTCTCAAAATGGTTGATAGGTAAAGATTCATATATAGGACGATGATAGTAGGACTCCTGAAGTGTTCTAGGGGTACCGGGTACATATCGGGTCATCGGAAGGGGTTCTGGGCATCCCCCCCGGCAACTATATGACCAGCCCCTAGGGGGCTACCCCATGTAAGCCAAATAAGGGGGAGGAAAGAGGGGAAGAGAGAAAGGAAGGGGAGCAATTCGGCCTCCCCCTTCCTTCTGTCCTCCCTCCTCCTTCCTTTCTCCTCCGGATGGATATAGAAGGGGGGAGGCCGAATAGAGAGGCGCCCAAGTAGGATTCCTCCTGCTTGGGGCACCCCTTGGCTGCCTCTCCTCCCCTCCAACCTATATATATGAGGGGGGCCACCGCTAGAACACACATCAATAGTTATTAGCTGTGTGCAGCGCCCCCCCCCCCATAGTTTACGCCTCCGGTCATATTCGCGTAGTGCTTAGGCGAAGCCCTGCATGGATCACTTCACCATCACCGTCACCACGCCATCATGCTGAAGGAACTCGCCCTTGACACTTTGCTGGATCAAGAGTTTGAGGGACGTCATCGAGCTGAACGTGTGCAGAACTCGGAGGTGTCGTACTTTCGGTCCTTGATCGGTCGGAACAAGAAGAAGTTCGACTGTAAATAGAATGGAGTGCTAGTTGAAGCCACATGTTGTGCATCTTGGGTTAAACTGTAAATAGAATCTTACTCTTGAGTAACTCCAAAAGCAGCCACCGAAGATATTTATTTGATTTGTTTTTCATCACTAGCACGTCGAGGTGAAAGATGTGCAGGTTCAGTGGGTCGTCTTGCATTTTCACTGACATGTGGGATCGAATGTGAGCAAACAGACGATGGGCATACTCCGCGCATCTGCCGGCTGGCTGAGAAGAGAGAGAGAGAGAGAGAGAGAGAGAGAGAGAGAGAGAGAGAGAGAGAGGAGAAAGAGGAGGGCGGAGCACTGGCTCTAGGAAATTTCGTGACAATGTGAGTAGTACTAGTGGTGTACCATACTCCTGGAGAGATAATGTGTTCGCTCTATGTAACCAGCACCTCGATATAGTGGGGTGGCATGCGCCATAACTAGCATTCATGTCTAGTAGTATGGCACACGCCAGCCACACGAGTCCCATCTGACACCAATTTTTCTTGGAGTTCGTGCTACAACTATCTCTTCTCCCTCCTGTTTTCTCTAACTCAGCCATCGCATGGTGGGCGGGGTGGGGTTTGCTGATAGTCGGTTTGCTCAACTGTGGTCCCACTTGTAAGTTAAAATGCAATAGAGCATGCATTCCCCCTTGAGCGGCGTGCCGGACCAACCGTGTGGGGGTGCGACGCGAACACGGTAGGCTTTTTCTTTTGAACTTGTAACTTGTAAAATTTGGTTCTGCTCCTTGGCGCGACCGATAAATAGAAATAATGATTTTCCCTAGAGTAATGAGAAGTTTGGTTCTGGCGCGGTTCATGCATGGTACTCCCTCCATTCCTAAATATTTGTCTTTCTAGAGATTTTAATAAGTGACTACATACGGAGCAAAATGAGTGAATCTACACTCTAAAATATGTCTATATACATCTGTATGTGGTAGTCCATTAGAAATCTCAAAAAAGACAAATATTTAGGAACTGAAGGAGTACGTACAAAAATTATGAAGTTGATGCGAATGGTAAGATAATTACTAGTACAATATACTTCTGCCTGGAATTGACGGAAAGATAAAGATACATACGGATCCATCAACGACATCCTCACGCCCTAGTGCACCGGGTCACCAACCAACGTGTGACGAGCAGCGACATTGGTGGTGAGCTCAACGTGCTTCTAAACAATGCCGTCCAAGGTTGCCTTGCAGTCCAAGTAGGCCAGCGTCCTATCGTCCTCCTCTTTCACGTAGTAGTCCTTGTGGACCATTTGCTCGTAGACATGGGTGATTATGTCGATGGTGTCTTGCTGCGCCAGGCACTGTGCGGCGAGTGCGACCTCCAGGTGGACATTCTCCGGTGCAATGGTTGGCAGTCGCAGGACAACTAGTGCGTCGAAGAGGTTATCACCACAAAGGCCGTTGAGGGTGGCGGGCATCGCAGAGCCTGGGCGCGTGGGCTGGAGGCGTACGTCAAGGTCATCTGCGAGCTTCTTGATGATGGCGAACTTGTTCAGGAAGCCGGCGAGGACCTCATCGAACAAGGAGACGAAGCTTTCGTCCAAGAGGCCTCTCGCCCTGGTGGCCTCAAGCACGACCTGGAGACATTCCTCGGTGTCGGGCCGCAAGCCGGCGTCGTGGACCATCTGCATAGCTGGCTCATGCTCGTGCTCATCGCATCCATGGGTCTAGCTTCTAGTCAACTGGTCTTGTGATTGGAGTGATCACTCTTGCCCTTGGTTAGGGTGCGTAGGTGCGTAGGATTTCATAGATTGGACTGGCGGGGAGCCTTTATATGAGAAGTGTAGACTGTGTTGCATTCACCTGTGTGCTGGCCATCCACTCCTCGGCCCTCCCTCCGTACCGGTGCAGTATAGTCATCTCATTGAGACCAAGTTCGGGAAAAACGAGATAAATTTGATGTTTATTTTGTAATTAATGTCACTGCATGCACAGAATTGAGCACTGTGTGTTGTGCTAAGTAGTATCAATTCATTGAATGCATACGCACCCCACGTCTCCTATTGGCTGATTTGTTTTTTCATGGCAAAAAACAGGGAACGAGGTGGGTAGTTAATGCACCGCGCCTAAAAGTTTTGGGGTTATTTGGTTTTCGTAAGGGGACTAATGCACCAGTATGGAGGGAGTATAATAGTAGTCTGATTGATGAGATTTCAGATTTGAGCCATCTACCAGAAGGGAGAGTGTATAATACCTCGTGTATAATATCATCGGAAACTACATACAAAACCAAATAAAACAATACTCCATGTATTTATTTACGGAGGGAGTAGTATATTTTTTGTGACATGCATTACTAGATATTGCTAGCTAGATACTCCTACTAAATCCGGACGGAGGTGGTAGTACTACTAAATCCAGACGGTGGTAGTACTACCAATGTAAGTAGTACTGTACGACCCGTTGGTCAAATTATTACATGTTGCTCCTCATAGTGAAGTGACAAGACCCTACGCCGAAGATGACACCTGAGTGAAGGCAGCGTGTTCAGCACACCAAAGTCAGCCCCACCATGCGCAGTCACTATCATCATGGCTGTAGAGCTAGCCTTCTTACATCTAGCCGTGTTCGACATAATTTCCCGTGCGTTGCCACGAGTAATAGTAACTATCGTACTCGAGTAATAGGTACACCCTCCTTTCCGATTTATAGGCTCAATTTCAAAATCTCTCCAACCAAGGTAGACGGTGAGTGGTGGAATTAATTTCGTAGTTTGCACAAGTACTTAATTAGTACGCTCGTTTTTCTCAAAAAGTTATGTTTACCGATGCATTAATTACAATGAATGCATGCATGACCACTAAATTTCCATGAACTTCTACATGCACTGGTGAGTTTTCTTTTGATAATACTAATTGCATCGGGTGATTTAATGCACCTGAAATCCAAACATGTGATGGCTAGTAGAATTGAGACTTATAAAATGGAAAAATGAATTTTTTTAGATGAGCCCTATAAACCAGAATGGATGGAGTATATCGTTGCCGCACCTATGCACACGAACATTTATCGTAACATAGTACCTCGTGTTGGATAGTCGTAATATTACAAGTTTCAAGCCGATATTACAAATGCTAGCAGTAATATTGCACCTATGAAGAGGTAATTATTAGGAAGTTTACGTAAGAACTTCCGTTACTTTAGGTGGATGCAGCATTATCGTACAAACTAAAATCGACCGCCCTGACAAGTCACTAATGGACAAATAAATTTTGGAGTCTCTTGCGACTTGTTGTTTCAAAAACAAATTCAGCTTATGCGGAGCCTTGGTCATTTAGGCTAGACGCTTGCGGTGATCAGCACGCCATTCATTTTTGTGCCATGGAACACCAAACCTCATTACCTTGAGCACACTTGCCTCTAGAACAAAGAACTTGGCCAATTTAATCTCAGATGTGCTGCCTCGGTAGTCGATCGAATAAATTTCTTTAAGATGCAGATCAAGGCATTTGATGAGATTGTTATAGTGCATCACATTTTTCACTTTCGGGTCTTTTTTATCTGCAAAGGACGATAACATATTAGAGCAACTGGTTGTACTATAAGATTGTCGTGTCATCAAGAGGTACCAATATCATTCGCTCATATGATAGGGATCGCTATAGGGTTGGCTCTAAGGCTAGTGATATTCTCTCTCTTTCTCTCTCTCTCTCTTTATCTTTCCTCTCATTTACCGGAGCAAAAGTAGGTGATCTAGATTGGGGCACCATGTGAGCAATGGAGGGCATCGATGCCAAATGCATCAGAAGTCAATTTTGCACGTGTTTTGGCCTACATAGTGGAGTGCCATTATAGCCCAATTTTGTACTACCTCGTATTTAGTGTAAAATTTTGACCTTGGATTTTCCTAAGAAAATTCCAATGCATGTCACCAAAAATAATACCATTTCAAATTATGTTCAAATACGAATCCAACGATATAATTTTCAGTGACATGCATTAACATTTTGTTAGTTAAATATATGGTCAAATTTTGATACTACAAAATACGAAGAGTAAACTAGGACGGAGGTAGTACTTGCTCTTAGGCTAACCATAGAGTTACTAATCTAAGTTACTTTCCACTATGACTAGCCTAGGCTACTAGTAGAACAAAAACGATGCAGGTGATCACGTGAGAAAAAATACAAAAATATTTCTTTCGGTGCAGTGCGTAGATGCAGTTTTAAACACTACACTTGTCATCGTAATTTGGGAAAATTATAAAAAAAATTGGGCTACATTGTGATTACCATTTACTAATAGGAAAGAAGTTTCACCTCGATGAGTAGCTTCTCTATGCACGGAAAGCATGTAAGCAATCCAACAACTTGATCCAGATTGGGGCCGATAGATTTTATTGCCAAGATCTTCACTGTGCGCACAGACTGGGTCAAGTTTGTGGAAATCACTTTCTGGATGACAATCATAAATACATCAAGAAGAAATTTAAAAATGTGAATTTCAAGAAGACGGAGAAGAATATGAGTGTTGTACCTGAACGATTACGGATCCAATAAAGAGTTTGGAGAATTTGGCAGACGAGTACACCAACGCTGTCAATTTCGGTACATCAATGACCCTGGTTTTTGTAGGACCTTCTAGATCAGATACAAGCAATCTCTCAAGGAAAGGTGCATTCTCAATGTCCATAACTTGGAACAGCTCGAGTGATCTCTTCCCAATTGATGTTTTGTTGCAGGGCCAGCAAGACACATAAATCCACCATAGATTCGTTGAGGCGATGTGGAGGCTAATGAACCCGTGGATCTGCCGAAGACGAAGGTACTCGAGCGCAGTATAGCCGCGGAGCAGGTGCTCCATAGCCTTCTTCGAGATGCCAATGTCGAAGAGGTCGAGCTGCTTGAGTTGAGGGAGAAGAAGGGCAGGCGCGACATTAATCTCGGGAAAATAGCAGGAGCTGAAGCTGGTGCGGTGCAGCGTTGGCGTGAGGCGAAGCGCAGACAGCAGCAGAGAACGGCATCGTCCAGCTTCAAACCTGAGCTCCTCGAGCTGATCTAGGGTGGGGGATAAGAACCACTCGTTGAACTTGGCTTGGACCTTGCAGTTGGTACTGAACATGCGGATGTCAAGGCGTCTGGCTGGCCCAGGGTGCGATGAAAGCACTACAAAAAAAGACACATCCGTGACATTTTGGGCCGAACGAAAAAAAATTCTGTCATACTTATGACACTTCTATGACAATAATTGTGACAAAACATGGTATCATCATAGATGTGGTGGGGTCCTACTTCTATGACAAAAAATCATGACAGAAAATGGGCTTTTCGTCCTGGGCAGGCCAGAGACGCAGCTGCATGACATTCTTTGGGATGTCCATGATGGAAAAAACCGTGGTAGAAGTGACGGTGAGGAAAATTTCGGGGTGTTCCCGGTTACGGTGGGTGGTCGGGACCGAGCGATGCGCGTTTCTCTCGTACACGCACGCGCGTGGGTGCGAGGCGTTGGGCTCTAACAGAACCCGAGCGAGGCATTGGGCTCTAACTGAACCCGAGCGATTGCACTGCAGGCTACGCGTTACTGAACCCGAGCGATCGATCGATGGCTGTTAACTGAACCCGATCGAGCGATTCCTTTGCTACTGCTGCTAACTGAAGCCGATCGATGCTGCCTCTGGATGAACAGTGAGCGTTGCTCGGGGGGTTGGATGAACAGTTCCCGGTGGGGGTGGATGAACAGGACCCGTGGTGTTGCCTATGGATGAACAGTGAGCGTTGCTGGGGGGTTTGTGATGAACAGTTCTCGGTGGGGGTGGATGAACAGGACCCCGTGGTGTTGCCTCTGGATGAACAGGACCCCAATCGATCGAGCTGGTTGGGGCTGGATGAACAGGACCCCGTGGAGGGCTGGATGAACAGGACCACCCCGTGGAGGGCAGGATGAACAGTAGACGGTGGAGGGCTGGATGAACAGTAGCCTGTGGAGGGGTGGTTGAACAGGAGCTCGTGGAGAGGGCCGGTTGAACAGCAGCCGGTGGAGTAGCGCGTGGTGAAGGCTAGATGAACAGGAGCCCGTGGATGAACAGTCGCAGGTGGAGGCTGGAGGAGGTCAACGGTGGATGAACAGTAGCCCGTGGAGGCTGGAGGGGTCAACGATGGAGATGAACAGTATCCTGTGGAGTCCCATTTTGCGGTATACCACACCCCTCCCAATGAACAGGACCCCCGTTTTGACCGTAGGGCTCCAACACAAGTCCGTTTCCTCCATTTTGCGGTACGCCACACCCCTCCCAATCAACAGGACCCCTGTTTCGACCGTAGGAGGTCCGTCTCCTCCGTTTTACGGTACGCCAGACCCCTCCCGATGAACAGGATCCCGTTTCGAACATGGCCGGTCGAACACAAGGCCGTTTCCTCCTTTCTGCGGTACACCAGGCCTCATTTCCATCGGCTGTTCCGTCCAAGTCGGTTGGCTCCCACGCGTTCTGTTGCCTCCCGATGAACATGCGCATTCCGTTGCCTCCCCACGAACACAACGATGATGCAGTTTCTCCGTTCCGACCCAGCCATGTACATGAGCCCTGGCCGTACGTACGCACGAGTAGGCATTCGAGACCCTGCCCGTATGTACGTACGTGGCCGTATTTACTTTCTTGCACCCTGGCCTTGTACGTATGTGTACATGCTACGTGCGCGCCTCTACTACGACTCGTGCGCGCCTCTACATCGACCAGTATGTATTTACACGTTCGTGACCAGAATGACAATGCTACGTACGCTTCGACCAGGTGGGTCCCGACTGTCAGGCACTTCCTTGCATGCGAAGATGTAGTTGGTGGGTCCCAGCAGTCAGGGGGCCGAATCATTTTTTTCGGACGCACTTCCTTGCGTGCGAAGATGTCGCTGGTAGGTCCCAGCAGTCAGGGGGAAACATTTTTTCCGTGAAATACAGTTGCCCGTCCGGTGGGTCCCTGCTATCAGGTGGAGGAATCATTATTTTCCGTGTAATAAGGAGGCACTTCCTTGCTGCGGCCGTGGACCCAGCTGTCAGCCTCTCCACGTACAGTCCACATCCGATGGAAGCCATTCCTTGACCACGTTGACCACGCGCGCTGAGAGCACCAGGGCGGTGGATGACGGCGAGGCCTAGGAAGGGGATGACAAGGAGCCGGGGAAGACGCGGCAGTGGATGCCCACGCATAGAGGAGTACGAGGGTTCACTGGTTCGCTGCGGTGTGAGGCTCCCGTCGCCGCAGAATAATCGGGGGTGTGGGTGAGTAGAGGGATGGCCTGGCCAGCGGTGGGAATAGTAGGGGCGATGAGGCCTCCGCGGCAGCACTGCCGACCATGGGAGGCAGGAGCATGCGGCACGACCGGCGCTGCTTTGGGCGGCTGGAGCAAGAAGACTAGAGGTTGAAGAAGCACTATGGCCATTGGATGGACATCGTACGGTGACTGGAGCTAGAGTCGTTCATATTGACTAACTTGACAAAGCCCTCCGTCCCCGTCAACATAGTTGGCCCACAAGTCAGCCTCCCACTATTATGGGTCCCAACTAGCACGGGGTATTCATTTTTTTGTGCGTAATAAGGAGGCACTTCCTTGCGTGCGAAGATATAGCTGGTGGGTCCGACCTGTTAGCGGTGGGAACATTTTTCACGAAATACAGAGGCCCTTCCGGTGGGTCCCAGCTGTCAGGTGGAGGAACCATTATTTTGCGCGTAATAAGGAGGCATTTCCTTGTGTGCGGCCATCGACCCAGCTGTCAGCCTCTCCACGCACAGCCTACTACCGATGGTGTTGTTCGTTGACCACGTTGACCACTCCGCGCTGAGCGCATCCAAGGTGGTGGACGACGGCGAGGCCCCGGACAGCAACAAACCGGAGATGGGAAGGTGCGGGAGTAGAGTCGTAGACCGAGAGGTGTACGAGGGTTAACTAGTTCTGGTGCGGTGTTGTTCGGTAGTCGGTGGAGAAGAACACGAGGTGTGGTGGGGTGGATGGATGGCCTGGCCAACGGTGGAGTAGCGCTTCATAGCGAAGCATGCTAAGCAGAGCTGCTAGCAGCAGGAGGCGGGAGTAGGTGGTCCCGGCGGCGCTGGAGGAAGAAGACGAGAGATTGAAGATGGATGCCGGTCGTTGGATGTAAATCCAACGGCTAATGATGTCAGAATCATTTGTTGACTAAGTTGACAATGACTTGCATTGGCTTCGACCTATTGCCCCACATTCCAGCCTCCAAAAATGTGGCACCTATTCAACCCATTTTTCAGAATTTATAGTCTATTTTTGCGGGGTAGAATTTACAGTCCATTTGATCTCTCTTTTTTTGAATTACAGTCCATTAGCTGGTCTGGGTGAACAAATAATGTAGCGTCCATGCGGCCATTTATGTTTTTTCCTAAAAAATTACAGGCCATTTGCAGTTTCTCGAAATACATGATTTTGCTGGGCTTATTCTAATTATAATGTTGGGGTGGGCGCAGCAATGTTATCAAAAAATAAACAGGGGCTGAGCATTTTTGTTATATATATATATATTTAAATAATAAGTGATGTATTATTACAGTGGTCATTAAATCTTACCAAGCTTTTGTGCACAATCATCAGGATTTTCGTTGCCAAAAAAATCCAGGATTTTATTGTTAAGAAATTATTTTTATAAGTTAATAAGATGTGGGATATTGTTTTCTTACATATGTAAGTATCTGTTAAATATATGATGACAATAACAGTAATATATAATAACATATAAAATAATTGAAATATATATAATATAGTTAGAAGGGAAACATAAGTTGGACCAGGCATTCCTATTCTTATATAGAAAAGTAGAACAGACCTCTGCGTTTTCTTCAAAAAAATACATAAATTGGGTTGTCGATGTTTCAGGACAAATAAAACCTCGGATGGGAGGTCCATAGGCCGGTCGATACATGATGGCCCTCAAGAAAATACAAACAGGCCTATGGACCTCCCATTCGAGGTCGTGGGCTGCGCATGTTAAAAAAGAAAGCCTAGATGACGCAGCCCAAAACCCAGCTGATACTTGCTGCCCCAGTGATAATAAATGATACCTGCCAGCTCACCGGCTTCGTTGTGAATTTATATCCTATAGTAACTACGTTGAAGCACCTAAAAAATGTAACTATGTTGACAAACTCGTGGGCCCCAATGTTAGTATAGCATTAGGAGGAAGTATTTTTTCGATGAGGCACTTGCTTGCGTACGGCCATAGACCTGGTGGGTCCCGACTGTCCGCCTCTCCACGTACATTCCTCTCCAGATTCCTCTCGTTTGTTCAGCATGTTCACAACGGCAGACAGCAGCGTCGCGGCGAGCGCACAAAGGCGCAAGAGAAGATCCGACCACCTCAGGAAGTGCCTTATTAGTAACGAAACAACTGAACTAGCCTAGTGGTCGAATGACACTACCCGATAGCTGTTCCGCCCGGGTTCGATTCCACCTATGCAGAGAAAATATCTCCAAAAAATTTGCCTCTACCTTTATTGACATGTGGGTCCCAACTATCATCTACGCACACTACGTCCAACACTTTCCAAAACTTCGTCCCTCGTTTTCTCTGTTTTTCGCACACTGGACATTGTGTGGGCATCTTGAAGATAGCATATCATTTTGACTGTGCATCATATGAAGATGTGCTATGCATGAGTGTTGATCAGCATGATGTTAACTGGCTGGTAGTTCCAGTTTCGACCATGAATAAAAGTTTCAGCATGATGTTAACACTGTTTGAAAAGGCCGTGTTAATATAAATGCTCGGCCTCTGAAAGTTGCAGTTTCTTATCTGAAACTGAACTTCGAGTTTCTTATCTGAAACAGAAACTTGCAGTTTCTTCTCTGAGAATCACCTGTCAGTGACCGAAAGGCAGGGGAACCTCTCCTCTCCATCATCTCCATTCCAAAACTACCTTCTCGCCTCTCCCTCTTCTCCATTTCAAAACCACCCCTCTCCTCTCCATAATCTCCATTCCAAAACCACCATCTTGCCTCTCCCTCTTCTCTATTGCAAGACCACCGTCTCTCCTCCCATCTTCCGAAGCTAGCACCGGACCACTCAGAAGGACATCTATGGAGGGGATGCAGCAGCGAATCAGGCAGATCGCCGGCGGCGACCAGGCAAAGTTAGCCAGGTTGAAGGAGATCCTTACTTGGTTTGACAATGAGTGGGAGATTTCGAGGACGGTGAGGGCCATGTGGCGATGTATGCGAAAGAGCGAGACGACGGTGATGAGGGCGGTGATGTACTCCTCGGTGGCAGTCACATCGCAGTCCTTCGAGTTCATCGAGTATCTCCTCTGGGCGATGGAGCAAGCAGATTCGCCCGAGGCGAAAGTCAGGCGGAGGTGGTGGGCGTACAGGTCGAAGGTCGAGCACCCAGAGGATAACGAATCGATCGAGTACAGTGTGCCGTTCGTGAGGGTGCAGAGCCAGCCGGAGCCACAGGAGTATTCGTTCTCCCACCGCAAGAGGAGGCCGGATGGCGCGACATCGCTTCCCCGCCGTTCTCCATGGTTCCCTCGACACTCGCCTTGTTTCAACAACATCGGTAGGGTTTAAGGTAAGCTTCGCAGTAACCTAATCTTCCATCTGCTCATGCTTACAATCAATGTGACAACTAATAAAAATCATGCTTACAATCAGTCTTTGAGTACTACGCCAATGACCCTAAAATAGCTCTGGACCTTTGGGTCAAAGTTGTGACACTGTGTACAAATAAAGAAAAATAGATTGGTGCTTCTTTCAGAAAAGAGTACACCCCTAGAAAACTGCCAATATAAGCTACTACTATTTTTTTAAGTCTAAGCTACTAGTATTTGGTTAGAGGATTTGCTTCCAAGAAAGATCCGTCCACAGTGAGCACCACACATCCCACTGATGGTGGTGGATGCCAATGCTTAGATGGAGCACGGTTGGTGTCGGTAACTTTTACTTGGCACCTCGCACTCTGCATATATGTCGATTCCATCCGTACATTTGTGCAGTTCCACCAAAATGCAGCTGAATAACCCTGTTTGCACAGATAATGAAAAGTCGTGATTACATTATAGTGGCACTAGTTGATGAAACATACACTAATAAACAGAAGAAAATATTACATCATACTGGAAATCGACCCAAGTCTCCCCGATACACCTTCTGCCAGTGATGAACATCAGTGAAGAGTGGTAGTACAAGGAGGGGCCTTGAGACATTCAAATCTCTATTTTTGTGTAGATCAACTAAAATTAAGCATCCCAGTTTGCAGAAACTGTAACACCCCGGATGTAACTTTCCCAATTTGTACTCCAACTCTTGCCGTTTTCGGCATTAAGTTATTTTATTTTCTCGGGTTCGGGTCTTTGTCTCTGTGTGTTGTTATCGTTGTCATGCATCTCATATCATGTCATCATGTGCATTGCATTTGCATAGATGTTCGTCTCTTGCATTCGAGCATTTTCCCCGTTGTCCGTTTTGCATTCCGGCGCTTCGTTCTCCTCCGGTGGTCATTTCTAGCTTTCTTTTGTGTGTGGGGATTAAACATTTCCAGATTGGACCGAGACTTGCCAAGCGGCCTTGGTTTACTACCGGTAGACCGCCTGTCAAGTTTCGTATCATTTGGACTTCGTTTGTTACTCCAACGGTTAACCGAGGGACCAAAAAGGCCTCGTGTGTGTTGCAGCCCAACACCCCTCTATTTTGGCCCAAAACCCACCCAACTCTGCTCCATCATCTAGAGCGTTCAATCACGATCGCGTGGCTGAAAACCGCACCTCGTTTGGACTCTCCTAGCCCCCTCCACCTCTATTTAAAGACCACTCCCCGAAATTTTCGGGCAAAACCTAGTCGTCTTCCACCTCTCGCTGCCGGAAACGTCCGATTCGGGCCGGACGTGTCCGACCTGTCCCGCTGCCGCCACGTGGCATCGCGTCATTCACCCGCGCCCGGTCCCCAAATCCCCGCGCCGCCCGGGCCCGGGAAGCCTGCATCCGGCCCCCGCGGGCCCATCCATCGCGCCGCCCCGCGCCTCCCTCTCCTCCCTCACCCGCCGCCACCCGCCGGCGAGCCGCCGCCGCCTCTCCACGCCGGCGCCGCACGCCGCAGCTCCGCCGCCCGCAGCCTCCGCCCGCGCCGCGCCGCCTCGCCAGCCCCCGCCGCCTCGCCGCGCCTCCCCACGCCGCTCCGCCGCCTCGGCCCCGCCTCGCCCCTCGCCGTCCGGCGAGCTCCGGCCACCTCGACCTCTCCGACGGCCCTGAGCACTGTTCCGGAGAAGATCCGGCCGTCCTCGTAATCCGTGCAAACCCTAGATTTCGGAGGTGTTTTTTTTACTGTCCCGAAATTACAGATCCATGTGCTCATGTTCACGGCTCCGTATCTTTGCATCCGTAGCTCTGATACATGCATATAGCATACCAAAATGTTCATCTCAGAGAGTACATCATTTCATTCCATTGCATCATTTTCATTTGAGTTCATCTTGATGCCCGAAATGCCGTTAGAAGTGGGCTACTTGAGATAATTGTCAGATCTGCTATTCCATTTAGGTTTTTGTCATTTTTGCCATGATTAATGTGTGCATGATATGCCATTTTTGTCATTTTTGTCATATCTTGCATTTCGCATCCCGCATAGCATATCATCTTTGCATCATATTGCTTGGTCTTGCACGTGATTGATTGTATCCTTGTTGCTTGTTTGTCTTGTTTGGTAGAGCCGGGAGACGAGTTCTCTAACGAGGAGCCCGTTGAGTTTGCTTCCGAGGATCCAGTCAACTCTGACAACTATGCAGGCAAGATGATCATACCCTCGAAATCACTACTATCTTTGCTATGCTAGTTTGCTCGCTCTTTTGCTATGCCAATGCGACAATGCCTACCATTTGCTTGCAAGCCTCCCAAATTGCCAGGTCAAACCTCTAACCCTCCTTGTCCTAGCAAACCGTTGATTGGCTATGTTACCGCTTTGCTCAGCCCCTCTTATAGCGTTGCTAGTTGCAGGTGAAGATTGAAGGCCGTTCCTTGTTGGAACCTTTATTTACTTGTTGGGATATCATTATATTATCTTGCTATCTTAATGCATCTATATACTTGGTAAAGGGTGGAAGGCTCGGCCTCTCGCCTAGTGTTTTGTTCCACTCTTGCCGCCCTAGTTTCCATCATATCGGTGTTATGTTCCCGGATTTTGCATTCCTTACGCGGTTGGGTTATAATGGGAACCCCTTGATAGTTTGCCTTGATTAAAGCTTTTCCAGCAATGCCCAACGTTGGTTTTACCATTTTCCACCTAGCCTTTTCTTTCCCTTGGGTTCTGCAGACTCAAGGGTCATCATTATTTTAACCCCCCCCCCCGGGCCAGTGCTCCTCTGAGTGTTGGTCCAAACTGTCAGCCGCCGGTGGCTACCAGGGGAAACTCTGGGCTAGCCTACCGGAAGTTTGGAAAATCTGAGTGTGCCCTGAGAAAGAGATATGTGCAGCTCCTATCGGGATTTGTCGGCACATTCGGGCGGTGTTGCTGGTCTTGTTTTAACCTGTCGAAGTGTCTTGAGTTACCGAGATACCGAGTTTGATCAGAACGTCTTGGGAGGAGGTCTATTCCTTCGTTGACCGCGAGAGCTTGTCATGGGCTAAGTTGGGACTCCCCTGCAGGGATTGAACTTTCGAAAGCCGTGCCCGCGGTTATGGGCAGATGGGAATTTGTTAATGTCCGGTTGTAGATAACTTGAACCTTAATTTAATTAAAATGAATCAACTGAGTGTGTTACCGTGATGGCCTCTTCTCGGCGGAGTCCGGGAAGTGGACACGGTGTTGGAGTAATGTTTGCGTAGGTTGTTCTCTAGTTTCTCGCTCGCGCTTTGCCTCCTCTTCTCGCTCTCCTTTGCGAATAAGTTAGCCACCATACTTGCTAGTCGCTTGCTGCAGCTCCACTTATATTTACCTTGCCATACCTATAAGCTTAAATAGTATTGATCGCGAGGGTGCGAGATTGCTGAGTCTGTGTGGCTCACGGATTACTATTACACCAGATGCAGGGCCTGATGATTCCGCCCCAGGAGACGCGTTTGAGCTCAAGTGGGAGTTCGACGAAGACTCTCAACGTTACTATGTTTCCTTTCCCGATGATCAGTAGTGGTGCCCAGTTGGGGGTGATTGGGACCGTGTCGCATGTTGGGTTCTCTTTTATTTTGGCGCCATAGTCAGGCCATGAGTGTTTGGATGATGTAATGTTATTTATGTACTTGATTGACGTGGCGAGTGTAAGCCAACTATGTTATCTCCCCTTTATTATTTATATTACATGGGATGTTGTGAAGATTGCCTAACTTGCGACATATGCCTTCAATGCGATTATGCCTCTAAGTCGTGCCTCGACACGTGGGAGATAGTCGCATTGAGGGTGTTACAAGTTGGTAATCAGAGCCTTCCCCGACCTTAGGAGCCCCATTTCTTGATCTTTTTAGCGGCCGAGTTGTGTCTAGAAAAAAATGTTTTGAGTCATTTAGGAATTATATATCGGAGAGTTTATGAATTCTTTTTACTTCCCAGTCTCCTCATCGATCTGGTAAGGCATCCTGACATAGAGTTTTGACTCTTCTCTTCTCAAATTTCACTAAAAAAATTTAGGATCACCCGGGTATCTTGGAATCGTTCCGATGGTTTTATGATGAGAACATTGACTTGGTGCCTCCTGTCAGGGGTTTAGTGGAAGTGTCCCAGGGAGTTGAGCTCTGAGGTGTTGTCATCATAATTTTATCGTTGCAATTCTGGAATACCTGAGTTTAGTACGCCGACATCGAAAATCTCTTTTATGCAGTTCGTTGGTGAGATAACCTCGACGCCACCCGGTACTGGGGCGGGAGTTCGGGAGTATCGCCATAACTTGTATAACGGATGCTTTTCGATGGTTGAGGTAGATGGTTTCCGAAGGTTTCTTGGTTATGTGTTGAAGGATGGATACAGCTGGATGTAGGAATTGCTAGTTTGGGTGAGATATTATGCTTCCCCTGTATCCCCAACACATGATTGCATAACCGGAAAGGTTCGGGAGTTTCATAGGTGGGAATTCTTGTAGCTCTAGTTCTTCTTCCATGGATATTGGTTTGAGATTGGGATTTCATACAGATTATTCGTTCTTGATCCGTACCTTGTTGATTTATTTCTACCTTAATTCTAAGTGGCTTCTCAATTTATGGATATGTGACCATTTCAAGAGGAATACATTCGTTCATTTTGTTCGGATGTGAAGACTATATGTTGCAATTTTCATTCCGTTGGATTCAGCTTCAATAATTGTCTATCAATGTGCTAATTGTGGTCAACCTCTTCAGGATGGCTCCTCCAACGCGCACGACTCCGAATCCTGATCCGCCACCACCTCCACCTCCTCCAGAGGCATGGCAAGCTGTGATGGCCGCAACCAATGCAAACACACAGTTGATCATGCAAATTCTCCAAGAGCGCAATCAAGGCAGTCAAGGGAATCAAGGCAACAATCAGAGTCACTTTGCTACACTCAACCAGTTCCTTGCTAATGGGCCAAAGACTTTTAGCAATTGTGTTGAGGCAACCGATGCTGACGATTGGTTAGTGGATCTGTGCAAGCATTTCGAGTGCAGTAACGTCAGGCCTGAGGACTTTGTTAAGTTCGCTTCCCTCCAACTCAAAGATCAAGCTGCAGAATGGTTCCAGCAATACAAGGATTCCAGAGGTGGACGTGTTATCACTTGGGATGATTTCCGTCGAGATTTCCGAGCTCATCGTATTCCCCAGAGCGTGGTTGAAAGCAAGCGTGAGGAATTCCGCAATCTGAAGCAAGGCTCTTTGTCTGTCTATGACTACAACAAGTTGTTCCAGAAGCTCGCCCGCTTTGCCAAGCAGGACGTCCCTGATGAGAAGAGCATGATATACCAGTTCAGAGGTGGTCTCAGAGAAGAAATTCAGCTCGCTCTTGTTCTCTTTGAGCCCTTGAGATACGATGAGTTCTACAACATGGCATTGAAGCAAGAGGCTGCTTAGTTGAGGTGTGATGCTTCCAAGAAGCGAGCTAGAGATGTTACTCCTTCTTCCTCTACTCAAGTGACCAAGCAGCAGAAGTATTGGCTTCCTCCTCCTCCGTTTCGTCAGCCGTATCAGCAGAAGAGCAAAGGTGGCAGTGGTTCTTCCCACCCACCCAACCCTGGCTTTCAGAACAAGACTTCGTCTCAAGCTCCAAGATCGAGTGCTCCGTATCACCGTCCGCTTTCAGAGGTCACGTGCAACAAGTGCCAACAGAAGGGTCACTATGCCAACAAGTGTTTCAACCAGAGGCGTCTTCCTCCTCCTCCTCCTGTCAGATCGGCAAGTACAGCTGTGGTCAAGCATAACCCCAAGCACGCCAAGGTCAACTTGATGAACGCAGCTCAGGCGGAGGACTCGTCAGATGTGATCATGGGTAACCTTCCTGTTAACAATGTTCCCACAAAAGTTCTTTTTGACACTGGTGCATCGCATTGCTTCATCTCGAAACCTTTTGCATCTAAGCATGAGTTGACTTCCCAAGTTATGCATAAACCGTTAGCAGTTATCTCTCCGGGTAAATGTTTGCTTGCTAATCATGAGATTCCGGATATTTCTATCATGATGGGTGATTTCAAGTTTCTGGCTTCTCCATTGGTTCTTGGTAACTCGGATATTGATCTTATTCTCGGAATGGATTGGCTTTCTAAGCACAAGGCTCAGCTTGATTGTGCAGCCAGGCAGATTCAATTGACTCATTCGTCTGAGGATGTAAGTGTCTTTGCCGCTCGGGATAATACCATCCGTCTGTTTTCTCTCAATGAAAGGGGTGAACTCGATGCCATCTCGAAAATTCCAGTCGTTTGCGAATATCAAGACGTCTTTCCAGAAGAGCTTCCAGGAATGCCTCTGCACCGGCCAGTTGAATTTGTTATTGATCTTGAGCCTAGCACGAAACCTGTGTGCAAACGTCCCTACAAGCTCGGACCTGAAGAGTTGAAGGAGTTGAAGAAGCAACTCGATATTCAAGAGAAAATGGGTCTCATTCGGCCTAGTTCTTCTCCGTGGGGTTGTGGTGTTCTTTTTGTGAAGAAGAAGGATGGAACGGACCGACTTTGTGTTGATTACCGTCCATTGAACAAGAAGACCATCAAGAACAAATACCCACTTCCCAACATCAATGAGCTGTTCGAACAACTCAAAGGTGCCCAAGTATTCTCCAAGCTCGATCTCCGTATGGGTTATCAACAGATTAGAATTCGTGAGCAAGATATTCCCAAGACAGCTTTCAGGACAAGATTTGGTTCATATGAATACACTGTCATGTCTTTTGGCCTCGTCAACGCTCCTCCGACTTTCTCTCGCATGATGAACTTCATCTTCAACGCCTACACCAATGACTTTGTTTTGGTCTATCTCGACGACATTCTGGTTTTCTCCAAGAACAAGGAAGATCATGCCAAGCACTTGCGTTTGGTTCTTGATAAGCTAAGGGAACATCAGTTCTATGCCAAGTTCTCCAAGTGCGAATTTTGGCTCGATGAGGTTCTTTATCTTGGTCATATCATCTCTGCCAAGGGCATTGCCGTGAATCCTGAGAAGGTGTCTGCAATTGTGAATTGGGAACCTCCTCAGAACGTGAAGCAACTCCGTAGCTTCCTCGGTCTCGCAAGCTATTGCCGAAGATTCGTTGAAAAAATTTCTAGGATCGCGAAGCCTCTCTCAAATCTTCTTCAGAAGCACGTCAAGTACGTTTGGTCTCCGGAGTGTGATATTGCTTTCAACACTTTCAAAGAGAAATTGATCACTGCTCTAGTTCTGACTCCGTCTGATGAATCCAAGCCGTACGAGGTCTTTTGTGATGCCTCTCTCCAAGGTCTTGGCGCAGTATTGATGCAAGAGAAGAAAGTTGTTGCTTATACATCTCGCCAATTGAAGCCTAATGAGAAGAACTACCCCACTCATGATCTCGAGTTGGCGGCAGTTGTGCATGCTCTTTTGACTTGGAGACATCTTCTATTGGGAAGAAAAGTGGACATTTTCACTGATCACAAGAGTCTCAAGTACATCTTCACTCAGCCTAATCTCAACCTCAGGAAAACTCGATGGGTCAAAATGATTCAAGAGTATAATCCGAGTATCGAGTATACTCCAGGCAAGGCCAATGTGATTGCTGACGCATTGAGCAGGAAAGCTTACTGCAACAGTCTGATTCTCAAGCCTTATCAACCCGAGCTTTGTGAAGCTTTCCGCAAACTTAATCTGTAAGTTGTTCCTCAAGGTTTCCTTGCCAACCTTCAAGTCTCTCCTACCTTAGAACACCAGATTCGCCAAGCTCAGCTTCTTGATGCTATGGTGAAAAAGGTGAAGATTGGGATTGCCAAGAGTCAGTCCAAGTACAAGTGCTACCGCCTTGATGACAAGGACACTCTCTTCTTCGAGGATCGTATTGTTGTACCCAAAGGTGAACTTCGTAAAGTGATCATGAACGAGGCTCACAATTCTCTCCTCTCCATCCACCCTGGGAGCACGAAGATGTATCAGGACCTCAAGCAAGCTTATTGGTGGACTCGAATGAAGCGCGAGATCGCTCAATTCGTGAATGAATGTGATGTCTGTAGAAGAGTGAAGGCAGAACACCAAAGGCCAGCAGGTCTCCTCCAACCTCTTGCCATTCCAGAATGGAAGTTTGACCACATTGAAATGGACTTCGTGACTGGGTTTCCAAAGTCCAAGCGTGGCAATGATGCTATATTCGTTGTCATCGACAAACTCACCAAAGTGGCTCACTTTCTGCCTATCAAAGAGTCGATCACTACAGCTCAATTGGCGGAACTCTATACCTCTCGTATTGTCTCTCTGCACGGCATTCCACAAGTGATCTCTTCAGACTGTGGCAGCATCTTTACCTCAAAGTTTTGGGATTCTTTTCAGAAGGCCATGGGCACCAACATCCGCTTCAGCACAGCATTCCATCCTCAAACTAGCGGTCAAGTCGAGCGTGTCAACCAGATTCTTGAAGATATGCTCAGGGCTTGTGTGATCTCCTTCGGCATGAAATGGGAGGATTGTCTTCCTTATGCTGAATTCTCCTACAACAACAGTTTTCAAGCAAGTTCGGGCAAGGCCCCTTTTTAAATTCGGTATGGCATGAAGTGCCGTACCCCTCTCAACTAGTCTGAAACCGGTGAACGTCAGCTTTTGGGTAATGACTTAATCACAGAGGCAGAAGAAATGTGCAAAGTCATTCGAGATAACCTCAAAGCAGCCCAATCCCGCCAGAAGAGCTACTATGATAGTAAGCACGGTGACTTGGCTTTCTAGATCGGAGATCATGTTTACCTTCGCGTCTCTCCTATGAAAGGTACTCGTCGCTTCGGTATCAAAGGGAAGCTTGCCCCCAGATACGTGGGACCTTTCAAGATTGTCAGCAAGAGAGGCGACCTCGCCTATCAACTCGAGCTTCCTTCAAACTTTGCAAATGTTCATGACGTGTTCCATGTCTCTCAGCTTCGAAAGTGCTTCAAGACACCTGACCATACCGTCAACTTCGAGGACATTAAGCTCAAAGAAGATCTTTCCTATCGGGAGCACCCAGTTGCTATTCTTGAAGAGATTGAACGCAAGACTCACAACAAGTCAATCAAATTTCTCAAAGTCAAGTGGTCACACCATTCCGACCGTGAAGCTACCTGGGAACGTGAGGATCACCTCCGTTCTGAGTACCCGGCGTTCTTTCAGTCCTAGATCTCGGGACGAGATCCTTTCGTAGTGGTGGAGTGTTGTAACACCCTAGATGTAACTTCCCAATTTGTACTCCAACTCTTGCCGTTTCCGGCGTTAAGTTATTTTATTTTCTCGGGTTCGGGCCTTTGTCTCCGTGTGTTGTTATCGTTGTCATGCATCTCATATCATGTCATCATGTGCATTGCATTTGCATACGTGTTCGTCTCTTGCATTCGAGCATTTTCCCCGTTGTCCGTTTTGCATTCCGGCGCTTCGTTCTCCTCCGGTGGTCATTTCTAGCTTTCTTTCATGTGTGGGGATTAAACATTTCTGGATTGGACCGAGACTTGCCAAGCGGCCTTGGTTTACTACCGGTAGACCGCCTGTCAAGTTTCGTATCATCTGGACTTCGTTTGTTACTCCAACGGTTAACCGAGGGACCGAAAAGGACTCGTGTGTGTTGCAGCCCAACACCCCTCTATTTTGGCCCAAAACCCACCCAATTCTGCTCCATCATCTAGAGCGTTCGATCACGATCGCGTGGCCGAAAACCGCACCTCGTTTGGACTCTCCCAGCCCCCTCCACCTCTATTTAAAGACCACTCCCCGAAATTTTCGGGCAAAACCTAGTCGTCTTCCACCTCTCGCCGCCGGACACGTCCGATTCGGGCCAGACGTGTCCGACCTGTCCCGCCGCCGCCACGTGGCATCGCGTCATTCGCCCGCACCCGGTCCCCAGATCCCCGCGCCGCCCAGGCCCGGGAAGCCCGCATCCGGCCCCCGCGGGCCCATCCATCGCGCCACCCCGCGCCTCCCTCTCCTCCCTCGACCGCCGCCACCCGCCGGCGAGCCGCCGCCGCCTCTCCACGCCGGCGCCGCACGCCGCAGCTCCGTCGCCCGCCGCCTCCGCCCGCGCCGCGCCGCCTCGCCGCGCCTCCCCGCGCTGCTCCGCCGCCTCGGCCCCGCCTCGCCCCTCGCCGTCCGGCGAGCTCCGGCCACCTCGACCTCTCCGGCGGCCCTGAGCACTGTTCCGGTGAAGATCCAGCCGTCCTCGTAATCCGTGCAAACCCTAGATCTCGGAGGTGTTTTTTACTAAGTCCCGAAATTGCAGATCCATGTGCTCATGTTCACGGCTCCGTATCTTTGCATCCGTAGCTCCGATTCATGCATATAGCATATCAAAATGTTCATCTCAGAGAGTAAATCATTTCATTCCATTGCATCATTTTCATTTGAGTTCATCTTGATGCCCGAAACGCCGTTAGAAGTGGGCTACTTGAGATAATTGTCAGATCTGCTATTCCATTTAGGTTTTTGTCATTTTTGCCATGATTAATGTGTGCATGATATGCCCTGATGCTCTACATGTGTTTGTTAAGGGTTTTTTCATCTTTCCATAGGTGCAACCCATGTATTTTTGTGATGTGTGTGGTGACTTGTGCAAGCTTGCAAAGTGGTGCACTTGCTAATTCTGTTTTCAGGGACTTAGTGATTTCACTAAGTCCTGGAGCTGTTTATTTCATGATGCCATATGTTCATGTTGTTTCCTAGTGATCCGTGCCTCTTTTGAGGATGGTCAGTAAGGATGTTTTGTTAATATTGTAGTGCTCTATCCATCCATGTCTTTGTTTGCAATTATGGAGCAACCTAGCTTGAGTCAATCGAGCTCTACTTTTGCTACTTTGTGAATCTGGGCAGATTGTCAACTTGTTTGCAATTTTGCCGATGATGTTGTAGTTGATCCGTGCATGCTATGTTATTATTCTTGCCATGTCTAGCTTGAATTGTGTGCCTTCTTAATGGGTGTATGTTTGTCTTGCCATTACTTGCACCATAGTGAGTGCATCGAGCTCGTAAACATGCCTACTTGAGTTATATTTCAGCATGTGTCAGTTTTTCACTAAGTCTGAAAACTGATTATGTTTTTGCTATGTTCACATGCTTGCAATTGTATTTTATGATCCCTTTTGGCTCAAGGTCACTAAGAGACTTTTGTTAAGCTCTTTGAGTAGCTCCATTCCATGCTTTACTTTGCCATGTTCAGATCCTGTAGCATGTAGTTTTGTTGCTCCGAAGAGTGCTACCTGATCTGAAATTCCAGACAAGTGTTAATTTCACTAAGTCTGAGATATGTTTGCCATATGCATTTTTGCCATGCTTGTTTGAACCTGTTAATGGATGAATTGGCCGTAGCTCAGTGCTAGACTTTTGTTAAGTATCTTGTGTGCATCGCTGCCATGTATTTTTTTGTCATGTTTGGGTGCTGTAGCATGTTCATCTCATTGCATTTAGATGGCTACTTGCTGTAAATCGCAGACCGGCGCCATATTTGAATCGCTTGCCATTTCCAAACCGTAACTCCGATTCCGGCGTTCTTTATATCGTTTTCAAGCGATTTCACCTCATCTTTCCAGTGGCACACTTGGTTTTCCAAGTTGAGTCCAGGTTCATGCATTTCCTGTCATATCTTGCATTTCGCATCCCGCATAGCATATCATATTTTCTGAGGATCCAGTCAACTCTGACAACTGTGCAGGCAAGATGATCATACCCTCGAAATCACTACTATCTTTGCTATGCTAGTTTGCTCGCTCTTTTGCTATGCCAATGCTACGATGCCTACCATTTGCTTGCAAGCCTCCCAAATTGCCATGTCAAACCTCTAACCCTCCTTGTCCTAGCAAACCGTTGATTGGCTATGTTACCGCTTTGCTCAGCCCCTCTTATAGCGTTGCTAGTTGCAGGTGAAGATTGAAGGCCGTTCCTTGTTGGAACCTTTATTTACTTGTTGGGATATCATTATATTATCTTGCTATCTTAATGCATCTATATACTTGGTAAAGGGTGGAAGGCTCGGCCTCTCGCCTAGTGTTTTGTTCCACTCTTGCCGCCCTAGTTTCCGTCATATCGGTGTTATGTTCCCGGATTTTGCGTTCCTTACGCGGTTGGGTTATAATGGGAACTCCTTGATAGTTTGCCTTGATTAAGGCTTTTCCAGCAATGCCCAACATTGGTTTTACCATTTGCCACCTAGCCTTTTCTTTCCCTTGGGTTCTGCAGACTCAAGGTTCATCATTATTTTAACCCCCCCGGGCCAGTGCTCCTCTGAGTGTTGGTCCAAACTGTCAGCCGCCGGTGGCTACCTGGGGCAACTCTGGTATGGCCTATCGGAAGTTTGGACAATCTGAGTGTGCCCTGAGAAAGAGATATGTGCAACTCCTATCGGGATTTTTCGGCACATTCGGGCGGTGTTGCTGGTCTTGTTTTAACCTGTCGAAGTGTCTTGAGTTACCGAGATACCGAGTCTGATCGGAACGTCTTGGGAGGAGGTCTATTCCTTCGTTGACCATGAGAGCTTGTCATGGGCTAAGTTGGGACTCCCCTGCAGGGATTGAACTTTCGAAAGTCGTGCCCGCGGTTATGGGCAGATGGGAATTTGTTAATGTCCGGTTGTAGATAACTTGAACCTTAATTTAATTAAAATGAATCAACTGAGTGTGTTACCGTGATGGCCTCTTCTCGACGGAGTACGGGAAGTGGACACGGTGTTGGAGTAATGTTTGCGCAGGTTGTTCTCTAGTTTCTCGCTCGCGCTTTGCCTCCTCTTCTTGCTCTCCTTTGCGAATAAGTTAGCCACCATACTTGCTAGTCGCTTGCTACAGCTCCACTTATATTTACCTTGCCATATCTATAAGCTTAAATAGTCTTGATCGCGAGGGTGCGAGATTGCTGAGTCCCTGTGGCTCACAGATTACTATTACACCAGATGCAGGGCCTGATGATTCCGCTCCAAGAGACGCGTTTGAGCTCAAGTGGGAGTTCGACGAAGACTCTCAACGTTACTATGTTTCCTTTCCCGATGATCAGTAGTGGTGCCCAGTTGGGGGTGATTGGGACCGTGTCGCATGTTGGGTTCTCTTTTATTTTGGTGCCGTAGTCGGGCCATGAGTGTTTGGATGATGTAATGTTATTTATGTACTTGATTGACGTGGCGAGTGTAAGCCAACTATGTTATCTCCCCTTTATTATTTATATTACATGGGATGTTGTGAAGATTGCCTAACTTGCGACATATGCCTTCAATGCGATTATACCTCTAAGTCGTGCCTCGACACGTGGGAGATATAGTCGCATCGAGGGTGTTACATAAACGCTTGAACATTAACAATGGGACTAGTTGATGAAACATACATTAACAAAGAGAAGCACTTTCTTTATCTACATTGGAAATGAAATGATAGAGAGGACACTTGCTCTATTTTAACTGTATTATTACTTCATTTTATCAGTGACACTAGGGTCGAGCAGGTGGCACATGAGGTGTACCGTGTGTCCCAAGGATGAAGGCCGGGGGTGCTTAGACTGGGATGCTGAAGCTGGCTCTTTCAGTCCCTATCTTCCCCCTGATGTTTCTGTGGTAGCATTTGGGTTGTAATACAAACTTTGTTGAGCTGGTGCTGCGTCCCCCTACCTGCCTAGCTGATGTGGCGAACTTGTCTCCTGCTAGTACTCAGTCCGTTCTAGTAGTAGTTGCATAACTGCCCGTTTACACTGAGATGTTGTCGGATAATGGTTCTCTATGGTTGGGTTTATTTAATGAAATCGGAGGGAACCCCCTCTTTTGATATATATAAAAACAGTGGCACTAGCGGTGCCAAAACATTTCCTCAAATTAATAGTGCTGCTAGATTAAGGTGCAAGATAATAACATTACTGCTTTCTCATGGCAGTGCCAAAACAGTAGCACAAGAGCAGGATCCACATGCAGGATCTTTGGCAAACGGTCAGACCAAAAAGGAAAATACCTCGTGATGGGAACCATATCTGCAGTCAACGCCATCGTAGAAGGGATGACACCAGTCACCAACATGGATGATTCAATTCATGGGACCTTTTGATTTAGTTCACCAAAAATGAAGCAATATCCCATGAGCTAGCAGCTTCTTCTTCTTCTTTTGAAGAAAAGGGCTCCAGCCCCGGTTCCATTTCCATCAGAAAACAAAACCCACAGAGATTCTTCTTCAATAGTTGCAATACAATTGAGCAACATCAAGGTTGGTCGTGAAGCTCCTGGAGAGTAGGCGGACCAGGACAGTTGCATCTCTAACGAAAAGAAGAAACTTATCTTAATGGGAAATTTAGTAGGAGATGGAAAAAAGTGCCATTGATTCATATTACTGGAGGCATTACATTGAAAACAACATCGTTTTAACGTGTCCTAACTTTTAACAGTGTGACTGCTACATTTTACCAGTGGCATTACATAAGAGCGGCTCGGGGCAACAAACATCAGAAGAGGATATCTGGGTTGGTCCCATTTTTGTTCGGCATATAGCCACCTTATACTGTGTGAGGCTAGCAAATATAGTGATGGACTTACTCTATTGACTTGTCCCCCAGTCCCCACTTTCTTTCCTTTTTCAACCAATAGATCGGGTTTATATTGAGTTTGTACTGCGTTCCCTTTATTTCCCTATTAGACCTAGAGACCAGTTGGATAGCCAGTCTCTGCTACTTTTCGCCCCCATTATTTCCTCTTTCGACCAAGTCCTAGATTCAAGTAACAAATCTTCCCCCACCCTACCCCCTTTCTTCCTTGTTTGAACCAAGTACTACTAGATTCGAGTGCATGAACTAGTTTTACCTCTTAACAGTAAAAAATTAGGTGGTTTTCGAACAGTTGATCGATCCTATCTACACGAGGGGGGCTAAGAAATAGTAAAAGATACAAATGCAACAACGTTAGGAGCTCAGGAAGTAGAGAAAGGCCAGTTTCGAAGGAAGTTATACCTGAGGGTCGCCGGGATGTTGCTAGGTGGGCGGCAGGAGGCCGGATCTGCCCACACTACGACAGGGAGGAAGAAGGGGTGGGAGGCCCTCCCTCGCCAGTGATGCTTGAGAGAGAACGGCAAGGCACGCTGATCGGGACGCGCCGGCAGTGGGTAAGAGCCGTCACCGAGGACAACCACGTGAACGTTGCACCTTCTCACCTTCCACGGCGGAGAGGATCCGGTTGGATCTGTGACCAACGGTGAGTAGAGAGAGAGTGTGTGTCCACCGCTGTCGTGTTTAGATCTGGAGAGGACGAGATAGTGTGAAGAGAGCAACACAAGCAAGCAAGCACAGAGGCTCCTACCTATATAGTGGATTACTAGTTTTCTTTTGTCTACCGACCGGAGCCGGCTTGACCTCGACAATGACTGTCGAGAAGTCTTCATGCACGTGCCCCGGAGGCGCAGTTGTCGTCATTTTGATCTGAAGCACCAGATTATAACATATAACATGAAAAAATACCACATGACAAGAAATCATAACCTCACTGCCCAAAGGAAACAAGATGAATCCCGACGGACAAACTAGACGAGGATCAAAGCTCAAATTAAAGATAAACTCGTAGAAAAGGGGTCTGTCGATAGATGTCCTAATTAACATAGTCGGCTTGACCTAGATGGCAGTCGAGTAGTCTTCGTGCATGTGCCCCCAATGACTAGCCCAACTCAGTTGCCGCTGTTTAACCCTCGTAGTGATCCGAAGCACATGACACCTAATTTTGCGAGATGGCAAGAAACCTTTTTTTAGATTTCTCACCAGAACTACAGCCATGTACAACACAACCTGCACGATATGTAGACGATAGCCAATCCAGGCGTGTCTGCTAGAGTCTGGTCACATGCATGGATGAACTGATCTTCCATGTCTTGCAGGGATCGTCCAGGTACCAACGTATGTACTTCTAGTAACTCACCCGACTTGCGGGGCCGGGGAGTGTGCCTATGGTCGGTTCTCAATTGCGGTCCCACATGTGTGTGCAAACGCAATATGACGCGCGTTCCATTCAGAGAGCGGTGTGCCAGACCGATTGATCGTCTGGGGTGCGACACGAACGCGACGGGCGTGCTGTATACTCCGTACATGTGTACCGCCGTTTTCTTGAGGCTTTGTTCCATGGCGCAATCCATGGATACAAAATTAGTATAATGTACTATTTAAAAGTCAAGGGCGGGGCTTTTCCCGCGCGGTAGGCGGGGCAGTTACGCCTAGTCGGTTCGATAGAGACGCGAGAAGATGAGGGAGTAGGCTGCTGCAAACGTAGGGCTGTGTGATTTGATAGTGAGTTACTGTTGGACAGGTGGGGCCCAATGATTTGACTTGCCATTATCATTTTAACTGTGGCGCTATGACTGGCTTGAGTCTCCCGATTCCTGACCACCTCCATACAGGTGCCTCTCCCGATGCTCCAGCATGTAGAGGCTGGCTCTTGCTTGAGAGCCGACTCCTCCACTTTTTCCTTTCCTCTTTCCCCCAGATATGCAAAAATGCCATGTAAAGCGGGCTTATAGCCCACTATTGTAGTTGATCCTACAGGTGTTAAGCCTGCCACATACGCATAAAGTCTGATGTGGCAAGTTAATTAAGAAGAGAGTGACTAGTTTGGTGACCCCAGGAAGAAACAGTGATAAGCGCGTGTACCTAGATGAAGCAAACTTAGCAACAAAAAACTAAGCACCTATGCATTGGGGACTTGAGTTGCTAAGCCATTTAATGCCCATAGCACCTCATCTAAGCACTATTTCATTGGAAGATCTCACTCCTTGGCAAATGCAATAAATACTATGAAGAAAGAGATAGAGAGAAGTAAACAAAAAAACTCTTATAGGCAACCTTATAGCTAACCTTGTTGTATGAGTGACTAAGTGATGACTATGTATGACATGCCAACATCAGATAGCCTAACGCACCGTGTTAAATCTCCAAGGCTGCAACCACGCGAGCGAGGCAACGGTCGTGGTAGGCGCGACCATGATACGGGCTGCTGGCTTCCCTTGGATCTGAGATCGAACGGTCGCATGCTAAGTTGCTAAAAATTTCCAGAATAACCCTCCAGGATAGGATATTCACCCATAAGTCTAGAATCATGCCATGCAACCGTTCGATCTCAGATCCAAGGGCTCTCGGAAGCCCGTATCATGGGAGAATGGAAGGCTTCGTATCACCTATAATTTTCTCGATGCTTGACATGACATTGAAAGCCATTTAATTGGGCGTCGAGTAGACATGACATCTAATTGGGCCCCCATAGTACTATGCATGAATCCATTTATCCACCAGGCAAGCCACTACCCTTCCATTTGCACCCCCCCCCACTCGACATTTTTACAATCGATAAACTGCTCCTAGTCGTCCTGTCCTTTCACATTACGGCATTTCCACTAATCCTAACCCTCCTCCCAAATCCATGGCGTCCCAAATCTCCATGATCGACGGTGAGTACAAGGTTAGAACCATCACCGGCGATGAGTTCTACGTCATCTACACCCGTTCTTCCGCAAAGGTCAAAGAATGCCTTGCTCACTTCAAACGCATGTTCGAAAACTCAAATGATGAGTGGGTCGCTGGGCTAGATGTTGAGTACACCACAGTCTTGGGAAGCGAGAAGAATCTAAAGGAGGATGAGGGAGTCCTGGATTATGGGGTGTTCGGGTAGCCGGACTATACCTTCAGCCGGACTCCAGGACTATGAAGATACAAGATTGAAGACTCCGTCCCGTGTCCGGATGGGACTTTCCTTGGCGTGGAAGGCAAGCTTGGCGATGCGGATATTCAAGATCTCCTACCATTGTAACCGACTTTGTGTAACCCTAACCCTCTCCGGTGTCTATATAAACCGGAGGGTTTTAGTCCGTAGGACAACCTCATCATACAACAATCATACCATAGGCTAGCTTCTAGGGTTTAGCCTCCTTGATCTCGTGGTAGATCTACTCTTGTACTACCCATATCATCAATATTAATCAAGCAGGACGTAGGGTTTTACCTCCACCAAGAGGGCCCGAACCTGGGTAAAACATTTTGTCCCTTGTCTCCTGTTACCATCCGGCCTAGACGCACAGTTCGGGACCCCCTACCCGAGATCCGCCGGTTTTGACACCGACATTGGTGCTTTCATTGAGAGTTCCTCTGTGTCGTCACTTTCAGGCCCGATGGCTTCTTCGATCATCAACAACGATGCAGTCCAGGGTGAGACTTTTCTCCCCGGACAGATCTTCATCTTCGGCGGCTTCGCACTACGGGCCAACTCGCTTGGCCACCTTGAGCAGATCGAAAGCTACGCCCCTGACCATCAGGTCAGGTTCGGAAGCCTAAACTACACGGCTGACATCCGCGGGGACTTGATCTTCGACGGATTCGAGCCATAGCCAAGCGTGCCGCACTGTCTCGATGGGCATGATATAGCTCTGCCGCCGAACAGCGCCTTGGAGACCGCACATGCATCGATTCCGACCATTGATTCGGAGCCCACTGCGCCAATCGAGGATCAGTGGTTGGACGCTGCCTCAGGGGCTGCAATCCCAGAGGCGATCGAGCCGAACTCCAGCCCCGCACTCCGCGTGGCCCGTGACTCCGAGGAGCCGGATTCCTCTCCGAACTACGAGCCCCCCACGCCCCCGCCGATCGAATCCGATTGGGCGCCGATAATGGAGTTCACCGCCGCAGACATCTTTCAGCACTCGCCCTTCGGCGAAATCCTGAATTCTCTAGAGTCTCTCTCTTTATCAGGAGAGCCCTGGCCGGACTATGGTCAGCAAGGTTGTGATACGGATGATGAAGAAATTCAAAACCCACCCACCACCCACTTCGTAGCCACTGTCGACGACTTAACCGACATGCTTGACTTCGACTCCGAAGACATCGACGGCATGGACGGCGATGCAGGAGACGAACAAGAACCAGCACCTGTAGGGCGTTGGAAGGCCACCTCGTCATATGACATATATATGGTGGACACTCCAAAGGATGGAGATGGCGATGGAACAGCGGTGGACGATACCTCTAAGAAACAGCCCAAGCGCCGGCGTCAGCGGCGCCGCTCTAAATCCCGCCAAAGCAAAAACGGTGATTCCGGCACGGGAGATAATACTACTCTGGATAGCGCCGAAGAACACCCCCACCAGCAAAATTCGGCACAGGAGGACAGAGAAGCCAGCCCTCACGAGAGGGCGGCGGACCAGGAGGTTGAGGACGATAATTATACGCCTCCCTCCGAAGACGAGGCAAGCCTCGACGACGACGAGTTCGTCGTGCTAGAAGATCTTGCCGAACAAGAGCGTTTTAAACGCATGCTCATGGCCACGGCAAGCAGCCTCAAGAAAAAGCGGCAACAGCTTAGAGCTGATCAGGATTTGCTAGCTGACAGATGGACTGAAGTCCTTGCGGCCGAAGAGTATGAACTCGAACGCCCCTCCAAGAGTTACCCAAAGCGCAGGCTGCTACCCCGACTAGAGGAGGAAGCACCTACATCACCAGCGCATGACATGGCCGACCGGCCACCTCATGGCCGTGACAGAGAGGCCTCTTGGCCCTCCACTCAAGCCATGCACCGGCACTGCGTCAAGCATACTAAGGCACGGGAAAATGCGCCTGACCTGCGCGACATCCTGGAGGACAAGGCAAGGCAAACAAGATCGATCTACGGATCGCGCAGGCGCCCCACGGCACGTGATGGTGATCGTCACTCCGAACGCAATGAATTCGGCCGGGCCGAACTCAACAGACAAAGCTCCTTCGAGTTGCGTTGTGATATAGCCCAATACAGAGGCGCCGCACACCCACTCTGCTTCACAGATGAAGTAATGGATCATAAAATCCCTGAGGGATTCAAACCCGTAAACATCAAATCGTACGATGGCACAACAGATCCTGCGGTATGGATCGAGGATTATCTCCTTCATATCCACATGGCCCGCGGCGATGATCTACACGCCATCAAATACCTCCCACTCAAACTAAAGGGACCGGCCCGGCATTGGCTTAACAGCTTGCCAGCAAACTCAATCGGTTCTTGGGAGAACCTGGAAGCCGCATTCCTTGACAACTTCCAGGGCACTTATGTGCGACCACCGGACGCCGATGACCTAAGCCACATAATTCAGCAGCCAGAAGAATCGGCCAGGAAATTCTGGACACGGTTCCTAACAAAGAAAAACCAGATAGTTGACTGTCCGGACGCAGAGGCCTTAGCGGCCTTCAAGCATAATATCCGTGACGAGTGGCTGGCCCGGCACCTGGGACAGGAAAAGCCGAAATCTATGGCAGCCCTCACGACACTCATGACCTGCTTTTGCGCGGGAGAAGACAGCTGGCTAGCTCGCAGTAACAACTTAACCAAGAACACCGGTAATTCGAATACCAAGGACAAAAGTGACAGGTCGCGTCGTAACAAACAAAAGCGCCGCGTTAACAGCGACAGCAACGAGGATACGGCAGTTAATGCCGGATTCCGAGGCTACAAATCCGGTCAACGGAAACAGCCATTCAAAAGAAAAACTCATGGCCCATCCAGTTTGGACCGAATACTCGACCGCTTGTGCCAGATACATGGCACCCCCGAAAAGCCAGCCAATCACACCAACAGGGATTGTTGGGTGTTCAAGCAGGCAGGCAAGTTAAGAGCCGAAAACAAAGACAAGGGGCTGCATAGCAACGACGAGGAGGAGCCCAGGCCGCCGAACAACAGTGGACAGAAGGGATTTCGCCCGCAAGTGCGGACGGTGAACATGATATACGCAACCCACATCCCCAAGAGAGAGCGGAAGCGTGCGTTACGGGACGTATATGCGATGGAACCGGTCACCCCAAAGTTCAACCCATGGTCCTCCTGCCCGATCACCTTTGATCGAAGGGACCACCCCACTAGCATCTGTCACGGTGGCTTCGCCGCATTGGTTCTAGACCCAATCATTGACGGATTTCATCTCACAAGAGTCCTCATGGACGGCGGCAGCAGCCTGAACCTGCTTTACCAGGATAGAGTGCGAAAGATGGGCATAGATCCCTCGAGGATCAAGCCCACCAAAACGACCTTTAAAGGCGTCATACTAGGTGTAGAAGCCAACTGTACAGGCTCAGTTACACTGGAAGTGGTCTTCGGATCTTCGGATAACTTCCGAAGCGAAGAGTTAATCTTCGACATAGTCCCGTTCCGTAGTGGCTATCACGCACTGCTCGGGCGAACCGCATTCGCAAAATTCAGCGCGGTACCGCACTATGCATACCTCAAGCTCAAGATGCCAGGCCCTAGAGGAGTAATATGGGAACACTGAACGCTCCCTCCGAATGGAGGAGCACACGGCAGCGCTCGCAGCAGAAGTACAAAGCAGCCTCTCTAGGCAGTTCTCCAGTTCGGCCTTCAAAAAACCGGACACTGTCAAGCGCGCCCGGAGTACCCTACAACAAGACCGCCTGGCACATTCCGAGCTAGCGTAGCAATGCGGCCCCAACTCTAGCCCTCGCGATATAGCGAAACCAGCGCTTCGCATACGTAACTACGCTCTTGAAATACCATGGGCACAAGGGGAAGGGGCACTATGACGGCACGCCCGAAATACGGCTTAAACCGCACCAGGGGCTGCGGGATTCCTTCTTTTTTTCTCTTACTCTCAGGACTCCATACTTCGGACGACCCATTCGGCAATTCAACAGCCGCACAAACGATGCAAGATCCAGGGAAGCAGAGAAGCCACACCGCATTATGGAACTCCCAGGTGGTCTCTATTGCGAGCAGTATACCTGTTTTTAATACAATTCTGCGGCCTGCCCCTGGCCAGGACATGTTAAACAGTCCAATTTATTTTGCTTATCGCACTATTTGTATCGTTCCGCTTTCATAGCAGCTTTCTATAAACAATGCATAGCTTTTTGTCTATTTTTTGCATTACCCTCTTTTTATATATAGGTTTATTAATAACATGTTGCATCCGTACACTGTGGTACGGCAAAATATGCCAGGGGCTTCAGTACCCATCAATATGACGTGAGAAGTCCGTCCACTTTCACAAGTGCGGCACCCCGAACTTATAGCACTATATGCATCGGCTCCGAATCATGATTTGGGTCAATAGTTGGGTTTGCTCGGCTCCTATGTTTTGGTGCCTTACGTTCTGCTATATCGGCTAAGGTAGCACTAGGAGAACCACTGGGATTGTGCCCCAGTTGAGCTGGGCCGAGCACCTCAGTGGAGAAAGCTAAAACTAACTGTCATGATGAGGCGAGAGACCGGTCGCTGTTCGAGAGGTTTTTCGAGTCCTTAAAGGCTTATGCCGCTTCGAGCGAGGAACCGGCTTTGTCCGGCCAAGGCGTGGATAGCTCCCCGAACTCGGTCTTCTGAATACTAGGGGCTTCGCCAAAATTTAAAATTATAGAGTTCTATGGCTAAGTGAGAGTGTTCAAGCATTATAGTCCGATTGCCTTGTTCGTTGTGCTGACCGCCTCCCTCGACGGACCCAATCATGGGAAAAAGAGCGCTCAGGTTTATCCCGAACACCCCAGCACTAGTGGCATGGGGGCAGAAGCCGACGACTGGCCATCTCTCAATTTTTTGATAAACGGCCGCACAGAAAGTAATATTTTAAATTCAAGCATTGCTTAGCGCATATGAACAAGTTTTCAGCGCACAGGATAACACGAGCGAGTTCATTCAAAAATTACATCCTTGGTACATTCATCCGCCACAAGGCGGGCACCAGCAAGAACATCCTTGTAATAGTTCTCAGGCTTGCGATGCTCCTTCCCCGGCGGCGGCCCGTCCTTCACAAGCTTCTCACTGTCCAGCTTACCCCAATGCACCTTTGCACGGACAAGGGCCCTACGGGCACCTTCGATGTAGACAGAGCACTTGATGACCTCGAGCCTTGGACAAGCCTCCACCAGCCGCCGCACCAGTCCGAAGTAACTCCCAGGCAGGGCCTCTCTGGGCCACAGCCGAACTATGAAGCCCTTCAGGGCCTGTTCGGCCGCCTTGTGGAGCTTGACCAGCTGCTTCAGCTGGTCGCTCAAGGGCACAGGGTGTCCGGCCTCAGCGTACTGAGACCAGAACACCTTCTCCGTCGATCTGCCTTCCTCGGCTCGGTAGAATGCGGCGGCATCAGATACGCTGCGGGGAAGATCTGTGAATGCCCCTGGAGAGCTCCGGATTCGGGTAAGTAACAAGTAGTTTACTTTTATATGTCTGCTTTGCATATAGAATGCCTTACCCGCCGCTATCTTTTTCACCGCATCCAATTCCTGGAGGGCCTTCTGGGCTTCGGCCTTGGCAGATTTGGCAGTTTTAAGGGCCGCAGCAAGCTCGGACGCTCGCGTCTTCGAGTCGAGCTCCAAACTCTCATGTTTTTGCATGAGAACCTGAAGCTCTTGCCGCACCTCGCCGACCTGCGCCTCAAAATTCTCCCGCTCGGCACGCTCCGTGGCCGCTTTCTTCTCGGCCTCAGACAGTGCCTGCTTGAGGGTCGCCACCTCCGTTGTGGCCCCTACAATAAGCAGTATACTCCTGTCATTTTTTTGCAATTGCGCCTCCCTATAGGCATTTTTTCTATAAGGTATCTCTTACCTTCTTTCTCCTCGAGTTGTCGTTTGGCAAGGCCGAGCTCTTGCTCGGTCCGCTCGAGGCCCTGCTTCAGGGCACCCACCTCCGTAGTCAATGCGGCGGTGGCCAGCAGCGAAGCCTGCATACGTATATTGACTCCTTTTTAGTTAGACTCCTGCGATATTTAATAGATCCTCTATTTGGCTTTTCTTTCCGAACGCCAAACAGAGCATCAGGGGCTACTGTCTATACGGTAATATTTTTACATATTTTTACTTACCTCGAAGCCTATTAGAAGGCTAGCACAAGCTTCAGTCAGTCCACTTTTGGCGGACCGAACCTTCTGGATCACCGTACTCATGATGGCACGGTGCTCCTCGTCGATGGAGGCGCCCTTAAGCTCCTCCAGCAGATTGTCCGGTGCCTCCGGTTGGACGGAGGACGCCGGCTCAGTAGGCTTACTCCTCTTGGCAGGAGTTCGCCTACCGCAATCCGGAACCGTTGATGATTCCGGCGCAGTGTCCGGCTTAAAGCCGGACTTGGAGCCCAGGGGGGTTTTGTCCCCTTCATTCCTGGAGTCCGGTAGGTCGCCTCGCGGCTACTCCTGGACCACCTCCTCTCGCCCCAAAGCTTGTCGCGATGCCACTTCGGCGTCATCCGCAGCACAGGGGGAAGCAGTGGGCGGAACTGAATTCACGTCCGATGAATCTAGGGAGCCGCTCGACGACTCGTCGAGCCCGTCCTTGGGCGGATTGCATGATTATATCCGACATTAGGGAAATCTGTGCAACAAAAGGAATAACACGAGTTACTCTGGTATCCGAACACTTACAAGCTCGCCGGACGCTTGGCCCTGTCCGGCCACCCCTCTTCGTCCTCGTCGGCGTCGGGGACGTAGTCCGGCAGAGGGGTTTTCCTCTTCTTGGACCCCTCAGCCTCCCCTACTAGGGCGGCCTCCCTCTTCTTTCCTCCCCACGCTGGAGGGGGAGAGGTTTCTTCTTCCTCCTCCTCGCCTTCACGGGAGGAGTGCGTCTCGGACTCGTCGGACGACGAGTCCGACACCACCATATGCCAGGAACTCTTTCGAGTCCCCGTGGCCTTCTTCTCCGGCACCACATAAGGTGTCGGAACCAGCAGCTTCTCTAGGAGAGCAGGGGCTGGGTCTTCGGGCAAGGGAGTCGGACAGCTAATTTGTCTGGACTTCTCCCGCCAATCCTGTCAAAGGTGAGGGAGTTTAGATCCCGCATAGAGTCAAACTATGAAAAAACTTAACATCCTGTAAAAGATGGAAATATCTTACCTCGCCAGCAGGACGCTGCGAGCTGAATCCGCGGTCTTCGGAGGCGGATGTGGGAGCCTCGGCGCCTTTGGTTAGCCCCCTCCAGACATCTTCGTACGTCGTGTCGAAGAGCCTGCTCAGAGTGCGGTACTGCGCCGGGTTGAACTCCCACAAATTGAAGTCCTGTTCTTGACACGGAAGGATCTGGCGGATGAGCATGACCTGGATTACGTTGACAAGCTTGAGCTGCTTGTTCACCAGGGACTGGATGCATTTTTGCAGTCCGGTTAACTCTTCTTCGTCGCCCCACGACAAGCTCGTCTCCTTCCAGGACGTGAGCCGCGTAGGGGGGTCCGGATCGGAATTCAGGGGCTGCGATCCACTTCGGATCGCGTGGCTCGGTGATGTAAAACCACCCTGACTGCCACCCCTTCAAGGTTTCCACAAAGGAGCCCTCGAGCCATAGGACGTTGGCAATTTTGCCCGCCATGGCACCTCCGCACTCCACCTGGTTACCGCGCACCACCTTTGGCTTGATGTTGAAGGTCTTGAGCCAGAGGCCGAAATGGGGGCGAATGCAGAGGAAAGCCTCGCACACGACGATAAACACCGAGATATTGAGGATGAAGTTCGGGGCCAGATCGTGGAAATCTAGGCCATAGTAGAACATGAGCCCGTGGACAAATGGGTGGAGAGGAAAACCTAGTCCGCGGAGGAAGTGGGGAAGAAATACTACCCTCTCATGGGGCCTTGGGGTGGGGAGAAGCTGCCCCTCCTCGGGAAGCCGGTGCGCGATGTCTATGGACAAGTATCCGGCCTTCCTTAACATTTTGACATGGCCCTCTGTGACGGAGGAGACCATCCACTTGCCTCCCGCTCCGGACATTGTTGGAGAGGGTTGAGGTAGGAAGTGCGGGCTTGGGCGCTGGAGCTCGGGTGCGCAGAAGATGGATAGGCAAAGGAGGAAGAAGGCGTAGGTAAAAAGGTGGATCCTTATCCCCTTATATGGGCGGATGCGACTATGCGTCCCCACCAGCCTAGTAAAACTCGCTTGCCTCCCAAGCACCGTGATAAGTGGCGTGGTTGGGTTACCCACGTCCGTATTAACGAGAATCCCGTAAACGAAGGGGACACGATCTCTGCTTTGACAAGACGTGCCAAGGAAACCGCCTCGCAAAACACGCTGAGGTGGAGAAGTGAAAACGATTCGAATAAAGGCTTGGCCGTAGTGTGATGTCACGCTGCGGAATACGTTAGGAGATTAGTTTGTGTTAATATTATTCTCTCTATGGAAATACGTGGAAGCTTATTTTGCAGAGCCGGACACTACTCTTGGTGTTTACAAACTTTTATGAAGAATTTGGAGGAGGAACCCGCCTTGCAATGCCGAAGACAATCTGCGCGCCGGACTCGTCGTCATTGAAGCCTGGTTCAGGGGCTACTGAGGGAGTCCTGGATTATGGGGTGTTCGGGTAGCCGGACTATACCTTCAGCCTGACTCCAAGACTATGAAGATACAAGATTGAAGACTCCGTCCCGTGTCCGGATGGGACTCTCCTTGGCGTGGAAGGCAAGCTTGGCGATGCGGATATTCAAGATCTCCTACCATTGTAACCGACTTTGTGTAACCCTAACCCTCTCCGGTGTCTATATAAACCGGAGGGTTTTAGTCCGTAGGACAACTTCATCATACAACAATCATACCATAGGCTAGCTTCTAGGGTTTAGCCTCCTTGATCTCGTGGTAGATCTACTCTTGTACTACCCATATCATCAATATTAATCAAGCAGGACGTAGGGTTTTACCTCCATCAAGAGGGCCCGAACCTGGGTAAAACATTGTGTCCCTTGTCTCCTATTACCATCCGGCCTAGACGCACAGTTTGGGACCCCCTACCCAAGATCCGCCGGTTTTGACACCGACAGAGGCAGAGAAGAAGAAGCCCGCCGTGATCCAAGTTTGCGTGCATGACTTATGCTTGGTCTACCACATATGCCATGCCGACGTTGAGTGCTAGGATTTTAAGAATTTCCTCAAGGACGGCTGAGTCAAATTCGTTACTGTAGACTTTAGGAACGACAAGGAAATCCTGGGTCGGATAGGCCTTGTTGTAGGCGACCCCTTCGACCTCCAGAAGAAAGGGCTGGTGCCCTCCCGTGATCAGCCTTCAATGGTGACCCTGGCAGGAGCCATGGTTCATCCTTCGTATGGTACACTGAAGAAACCTCCGTTCAAGTTTCATCATGCATGGGAGTGGAATGTACTAGATATAGACCACATCCACTATGTTGCAATGGATGGCTACCTTTCTTTCAATATCTACAAGGGTTGGATGAAGAGCAAGAGACAAGTGTGTGGTTCAAGCAAAGAAGTATCGGCCAAGAGGAAGAGGGACAAGGACGAAGTCGAGGACGTGGATGAGGAGTCCGAGTAAGGTGGCAGTGAATTTGCTCATGGTGGTTCTAATGCAGTGTCTACCGGATTAGTTGCTTAGTTTAATTTCAGGTATGCTTAGTTTTATTTTAGGGGTGTGTTGTGCTGAGCCCCCAGCAGAACTATGTTATGTTTCTTCTCATTATATTTCGTACATTTCATCTTTTAGTTGGTATAGTACTACCACTCATTTCTTCACATTATATACGTACAATATATATGGCCAACATCATATAGTCAGCAGTTTAGTTGTCAAAGAATTTGAGGGTGCTTAGTTTTGTCGAAGAATTCCAGGGTGCTTAGTTTTATTTGAGGGGTGTGTTGTGCTAGAGACCATTAACTTATCATTGTGAGAATCGGCTTATTTTTGTCATGTAACATGGTCAACGGGTTTGACGTGAAAATAACAATGTCTAATGGCATTTCTAATATACGTTGCCTCCCCTAGATTTTCTTTACAGAGGCAACATAGAACTATATGAGTGCCCTGTTAAATTTTGGAATTATTCCGGGTTCGTTTGGCCTTTTTTATACATTAATTGAGTTTCTGGTCATTTAATGTGCATAATTCAAATTTGAACTACAAGCACATGCTCCCGTGCACCAAAGTTGATTGAAAAATCACATGTGTGTCCTCAGGTGAATTTCTAGGTCACATGCAAGAAATGGGAATGAAATTCAAACATCTGGGCATCGTGGTTCGGCCGAGAACATTGAGAAGCTTGGTTTTAAAATTCTTGTAAATCCAAAACACGCCTGAAAATCATGAAACTTGGCATGGTGTCATGTCATGGTACTACCATGTTGTGGTAAAAAAATTGCAGAATAGGAACAAGTTTAGGTATAAGTTTCTTGCAAACCGGAGCTTCTCTCAAGAAAGCTCGTGGTTCTGAGAGGGAATGTGTCACCTTTGTGTGCATAATTCAAATTTTAAATACAAGCACATGCTCCAGTGCACCAAAGCTGGTTGAAAAATCACATGTGTGTCCTCAGGTAAATTTCTAGGTCCCATGCCAGAAATGGGAATGAAATTCAAACATCTGGGCGTCATGGCTCGGCTAGAAACATTGAGAAACTTGGTTTTTTAATTCCTGTAAATCCAAAACACGCATAAAAATCATGAAACTTGGCTTAGTGTCATGACATGGCACCAACATGTTGTGGTAGTTTTGTTGTTCGATTTGCGAAGGCGCACCAATTAACAATCAACAAAGTCATTTTGGAACAAGTGTTGTCACGTCACAATCGGAAACACAAGTATTATTGAAACCATGGGTGTTCTATTTACCATTTACATGCCGCCACGCGTCCCCTTTTTATTAGCTAGGAGGCGCCGTGCAGGTTAGCTATTTGAGTACGGGAGGCGTGCGAGCCCTATGACCTCCATCTGCTGTCCACCTCTCTCCCAAGGTCTCCATTAATGGCGCCCGAGCCTCTCTTTAATGGCGTGGCAATGTCTCACTCGACTGAGATTTAAGAGAGAAAAAAGAAAATCTGAAAAGAAAATTTTGCATGGATCTTGATGTAAGATCCGACGGACCTATATAGCATCTACTGCGACTTATAGCAAGACTAATGAATATATATATATAAGGACGACGAGAGTGGATAATAATTGTCTTACATAATTAGGAAGATAATTAAAAAAGCCACATGCGGCAACGCCCGAAATACATAAGGGCAAAAGAAGAAGGAAGATGCATACAACGATCTGGCTTGCTGATCTCTACTTTCTTTATGCGCTGCAGGTCACGGAGACTAGTTCTTGCAGCGGGCGATGATCTCTTTCATCAGTTTCATGTCCTTAATACGCTGCTTGGCAGCATCCATGGATTCCTCCACCAGCCTGTTGCGCTCGATGCGGAGCATGGCATTCTCGTCCATAAGTTTCGTGATGATGACGCCCGTCCTCTGCAACAAGGCAGCGGTCTCCTCCTCCTGCTTCGCCCTTCCGGCAATCTTCGCCCTCAGAAGGTCGCGCTCGCCCCGGAGCTTCGCATTGCCCTCCCCTAGTTGCCGGATGACTCCGGTAGCCTCGTCCTGCATCCTTGCCCAGCCAGAGATCTGATCCATCTGGCTATGGACTATGGCATCCATGCGCGTGTAAGAGTCCTCGCCTGCCCGTGAGAAATTTTCCCAGGCCGCCGCTTCGGCGGCGCGGTGGGATATCTCTGCTGCTTCCGCGGCGTGGTCGGACCAGTCTGCTACATCGATGGCGCGGCGGGACCTCCGTGCTGCTTCGGCGGCGTGGCGGGACCTCCGTGCTGCTTCGGCGGCGCGGCGGGACCTCTGTGCTGCTACTTATGCACGGGTGGACATGTCGGCTGCTTTAGCGGTGAGGCGGGACATATCTCGTGCTTCCTCTTCCATGCTCACCTCTCCCTGGTGGAAATCTCTCGACCCAGAACTCACGCTGGCTATGGCTTGATTGACTTGATTGTTTTTGTGGATGAGGAGTTGAGGAGGAATGTGCAGTCATCTTAGCATAGTAGTATTTATAACCGAGTACTACTAATACGCTCCTAAGTGGGAACCGTTTAGGTTGTGAACGGTGTGAACAGGTTTGCAATTAAATATAGCGTGGTAGTAGTAGTAATTTGGAATGTGACGAGACGCACTCAAAATTTATTGACGGTTCTAGTTTCGAAGTGCGGCACTATTCCCAGATGGCATAACGTCGGCACGTTTTCTCGGCCGTGGTATAGCATATTCCATGGTACTAGTTCTTTTTCTACTATTGTGTACGTGCAAAAACTAGCACCGTCGGATACATATCTTACGCTTGGCGTTCGACAGGAATAGCCTCGTGGCGAGCTATAGACTAGTCTTTTTTCAGACGCGTTAAACCTATCTCTCGGGACTTCTCGCACGCACAATCACTGCTCCCTAGGTCGATGCCACCCACATACAGTTGTACTCTGAGAAGAGGTGCACGCACGCACTCGTCCTCTCTCACACCTGCATCTGTAGCTACGAATTGTAGTGTTCTTAACCATCCGATTGGCTCTATCATAGGTTTCACGTTGCTCCTTGGCCTTGATATTGAGAAGTTTAAAACACGGAGGCTAAGATGGAGGCGTGAGGTTTTGGTTAATGTGCGGGCCGCACACGGCACCAACATGACACGAGCTTTGTCTGCCTGGTGCGCATGCAGTCGGGTGAGTTATCCAAGTATAGACACAACCAGGCCCTCGTTGGTATCCGTTCCTCGACTTTGGCTGGTCATAGTGGAGAGTAGCATAGACTAGTTGCTAGTCTATGTTACTAGTACCTTCATAGTGGGTAGTGTCATATAGTATATGCATAATTTGGCGACGAGCGCTATCTATGTGTAGCACCTTTTTTATTTAATTACATCTTGTTAGTTTTGCTCCATGGCGCAATCCATCGATACTACTACTGTACAAATGTATACATTTTCTAAAAGGCTAGAGGGCGGGGCAGTCTAGCTTGGTCCTTTTCAAGAGAGGCGAGGGCCTTTGTGATTTGACGGCTCATTACTGCTGGAAGGCGGGGCCTTGTGATTTGACTGCTCGTATAAATGTGCCAACGACGTGAGCAGGAGCAAAGAACCATGCGGTATACTCAAGTTTTCCACTGGAGTACGACGGAGGAGCACGAAACACGGCAGCCCAGTGCCATATCCTCTACTCTCTGCTCTTATTATATATTACTAGCAAGAGGCATTGTTCTATTGGTGATAAAGAATGATCTAATTTGCTAGTCATCTCATTTTTACCATTGTTCTATTCATGCCTCGCAGAGAAGGTGACACGTGTGGCCAAACACCTGAAGCAAAATAAGGAACACAAGAGCAAAAGAAGAAGGATGATTATCACCCCAAAAAAAGAAGGAAGACACACACACAAGTCTGGGGCGCTGCTCTCACTACATGAAGGGTTGCTGGCCGTGGAGTCGTAACTGCTTCTTCATCGCCTCCACGACCTCCATCTCCTTGTGCGTCTCCTCCACCATCTTCATCATTGTGTCCATCACGCGAGATTTCTCGATGCGAGCCTTCACCATCTGTTCCACGGCTGCATTACGTACCTTGACAGCAGCCGGGTGCTCAATGCGGAGCTTCGCCAACTCCTCCATCTATTCCATGATGAGGGCCTGCAACATCTTCATCGAGGAACTACTATTCTCATGCAGCTTCTTCCAGCCGGTGTTCTCCTCCTTCAGTAGGTCGAGCTCGTGGCAAAGCTTCGCCTTGTCCTCTTGAAGTTGCAGGATTTCGCCGGTCGCCTTCTTCTCCGAGGCAATGCTCTTATTCAGCAGCATCACCAAGCCGGCGGTCAACTCCCCCTGCTCATTGAGCTCAGCGGGCATGTCGTCAAGGCTCTCCTTCAGCAGCTCCACCAAGCCGTGGATGAACTCCTTCTGTTTATTGAGGTGCTTATTGAGCTGATCGGGCATGCCGTCGAGGGATAACGACTCCAGTGCCGCATGTTCGCCTCCGCGTCTAGGGCGCTCCTGGGAGCCATCGCCTGCCCGTGAGAGATCTTTCGAGGTCTCTACGTGGCGGCGAGCCCTCTCTTTTTTTCTGCAGCCTTGGTTGCCGCTCCCTTGTTACGAGTAGTTCTCAACCTAGAGCTCTGCACACCGGCCTTGGCAAGGACAGACGAAGAAGGAGGACTTATGGGAGGAAGGTAGAGTAATTTTCGGTTGGGTAGTTCCCCTTTTTATAACCTAAGTACTAGCACTAGCACTAAAACCTGCATAGTGGGAACACGTTCAGGTTTGGTACGTACTGGTAGGTGTGAGCAGGCTTGCACTTAATTGTAGCACTAGTACTTTCGAATGTGATGGGAACAAGGTAAAGGTTAATTGATGGTTTTTGGTTTCGAGGCCCGAAACGGCTCCCTATGAGTTTAGTGGAACATAAATTTCAAGTAGACTACACTGCTCAGACGCGTAAATATTATGTTACTATCAAAAATTGGCACAAAATACGAAGGAGACCAATGGAAGTACTACTAGCAACCCATGATTTAACTACTCGCATGCGCGCAGTGGAGTAGTAATTTCTTTCTTCCGCCCTCACGTCCACTCAATTTGCATGCGCTGTATTAATTGACCATCAATGAAGTGAAGGACTTTACACGCGTCAAATTATCACATGGGGTGGATCTTGGTACAAAATTGCGTCCGTCCGTGTACCCGCGTGTGCGTGCGAGGGAATGAGTGCGTGCACATCTTCGCTTCGTGCATGTACCGCCAGTGCGGCTCAGGGAGGACGAGTGCATTCTTCTGGAACCAGCAGCACGTCACTGTGATCAATCCACACAAGGATGTCGCGACAACGCCTCCACATGTGCCATGTGGCTTCATGAACTGTAAGAGAGACATTGTGTAGCGTGCCATTGTGTTTTGCACATACTCGAAGTACTAGTAAGGTACACGTGCATTGCACGCGTCAGATTTTGTAACCAAATTATGAATAAATACCACACTGTAGCATGTAAGCTCTGAGTCATATATGCCTGATGTAGACCTTCGTTTAATTCTTATAGTTCATCTCATTCAAAATCAATTAGTTTTTATAAAAAAACCTAGGGCCTCTTTGATTCGTAGGATTTCCAGAACGCGGGAATAGGAAGTACATGGGATTAGAGTGGAATGTCGTCTTGAATCCTACAGGAAGGTACGAGTGTTTGATTGTGCATAGAAAAAACGCAGAATTCTTTCAAAGAGGTTTGAGTGGATGGGATGTTTCCTATGAAATCTAGTGCAAATGAATCATATAGAAAAATTCCTATGGTTTACAATCCTACGAATCAAACAACCAAGATAGGAAAAAATCCTAAGGATTAGAATCCTCCAAAATTCCTTCGAGAATCCTTTGAATCAAAGAAGCCCTTAATCTATTTTATGATTCATGGAATTGTGCGTTGTAAAGCATGAAGTAAAAACAAATAATGGCAATTCAATTAGAAAAAAAAGTTTGGGCAGTTATGATACGGAAGATTCTAGAACAAAGGAGAACCACTGTTGTTTTGAGATTTGTGCATTATGCTTAAGTTCAACCATGGAGTCTGCTAGATTGTACATGTGGCAAAATCCGGTGGGGGGCTGGAAGATGGTGCGAGGGGTCGAGTGGAGGGAGACTATGAAGGAGTGCACAACTGTGAGATCGATATTTAGAGAGAGGGGGTGAGAACGTGCGCTGTTGCGCGCAGTGGCGGAGCCATGAAAAATGTCCCATGAGCTAGGGGCCAAGCATTGCTAATCCTTTACAAGGAGGGCCAATTCATCAACTTAAACCATTTTTACCAGCAATTGTCTAATGATCACATTCATATTAGCCTCGATATATAGTGATGTTAGCGAGGCAGGGCCCTTGCTGCCCCCTGTCTTCGCCATTGTGCGCGCGTCTGAGAGATGAAGCGGAAGGCATGGATGATGAGAGGGGGGCGTTGGATATATAATTAATGTGGGTGTATTAGCTATATATGTAATCCTATATAGAGAGGTATAGATTGATCGATGTGGAGGTGGGAAAGAGGGTGAGACCTCACTAGATATATAGATTGATCGGTTTATGTGGAAAACTATGAAAGACCTAGCTATATACACACACACATAGAGGAACATCGATTGTTGCGCATGCATGTGAGAGATAAAGAATGCCCGATATGATGGAGAGGGGGATGTGTGTGTGTGCGCGCGCCTTCATGGGAGACCGACCTGAAGAAAAAGATTGCATGTGTGCGATGGATAATGCCGACTGGTAGTGTGTGTGCATGCATGCACGAGAGAAAGTTAGTGGTACAATTATAAAGAGAGGACCAATGTGTGGGTGTAAAAGACTAGGTGAGGTCGTAATCAATGTAAAGTTGAATTCTAATATTTGAATAAGATGTCATGATGTTTGAAACCCATGCATGCATGAATATAGCAGAGATCTGCGTGGTGTGGTTTGGAAACGAGCATGTTGTAATGTATACACATTGAACAAGGTCAAACTGATTTGAATTTGAGATACCGATGGCAGACATCGTTTGGCCACATTGCATCCGTGCATGGACACACTATTCTAATTGGAGATGATGGGTGGCTTTTGCATCACATATATATATACCACTATATATATATTATATTTTTTATATAGTGTGCAGATAACTTTAACTTTGAAAGATGGTCGTTGGATGAGGCCAATCCAATGGTGCAGAGCTGGAAAATTTGAGCACTACTGGCCGTTGGATATCATCTAGATTCCACCAGATTTTGCCACATGTACAATCTAGAAGACTCTATGGTTGAACTTAAGCGTAATGCACAAACCTCAAAACACAAGCACTTCTTCTTTGTTCTAGAATCTTCCGTATCAGAATTGCCCAAAAAAATTTCTACATGATTTGTTTTTACTTTATGACTTACAACGCACAATTCCATGAATCATAAAATAGATTAGCTTTCTTATAAAAACTAGATGATTTTGAATCAAATGAACTATAAGAATTAAACGAACATCTACATCATGCATATATGACTCAAAGCTTACATGCTATAATGTGGTATTTATTCATAATTTGGTTGCCAAATCTCATGCATGCAATGCACGTGTACCTTACTAGTCTAAATGGTGTCTGTGTGTGTGTTGTGCGTGTTGAACACATTGTACGTAGTATATCATACTAGTCTAAATTGTCTTTTTTTCTTTTGGGTACGCGTTAAGCTTGTTCTCCCGAAATTTCAAGTTGCGCCTTGTTATGCCGAAATTTCAAGCTAGCGTCTCTGTCTATCGTGCTGCGAAACTCCTGCCTCTTCAACCCGCGCCTTGTTACCCCAAAATATATAAGATAAATCTTTGTCTTGTTGTGCTCCGACAACTCCCTCCATCTCAGCCCGCGCCTTGCTATTCCAAAATTACAATGAGCGTGAAAACTCCCACCTCCTGTGAAATCCCGACACGCGAAATGCCCGTGATACCCCTGAGCCGAAAGAACTGCCTCAAAATGGTGGGGGTACTTTCGTAACTTACCCCACATTTCAGACAAGCGCGTCCCTAAGCCATGGTTCCCCACTCCCATCCCATCCGCCCACCCATCCATACACCGAGGCCGACAAAACCTGCGAAGCCCCACACCCTCCTTCGTCCGCCACCCAGGCGGAGCCTCTTCCCCAACGACGTCATCCACAGCAACACCTCGACGTCCCTCATCCACCGTACGGGATGAGGATCCGTCGTTGATCTGGTCGTCCCGCCGGTTCAGCCACCCCGTCCTCCACCTCCAAGGAGTTGCCCCGACGTTCCCCTCGTCTTTCGCGCCACCTCCATTCCCACACCGCCATCTTCACCTGCACCACCGGAAGAGCATCATCATCACCGTTTCCTCGGATGAAGCTGTGGCCTAATCAGCGCCACCAAAGAGGTTGTACACTAATCGCTGCATTTTCTTCTTGATTCGATCTCATGGTGCTGCCAGCGCTCGGTCCCGAGCCGACACGGCACGGCTCCATCCACGGCGTCGTTGCCGGCCACTTCCTCCACAGCGTCGCTCCCTCAGAGGCGACGTCCACATCAGTAGGAGTTGTTGCTGCTTTAGCTCTCGCTCACGCTGCTGCTCTGCTCTTGCTCTTGGTCCCCTGCCTGGTCTGCTCTTGCTTGCGCTGCTGCTCTCGCGCTTGCTCTTGCTTGCGATGCTGCTCCGATTTAGCTACACTTCAGTCGACTGAACCGACTTTTGGGTCAGTCGATTTTTAGGGGGTGGGGGTCACCGGAGTTAAGGAAGAACCAGCCGCAGCGGGGAGGGGGGCTCGCTGTAGAGGTACCCCACTATCTATCTTAGGGTTCAGGGTGGGGGCGGTGGTCACCGGCGATGGTGGGGCGGTGGCGTGGGGATCGCCGGAGAAAAAGCTCGGCATGGGGGGCCTACAGGGATGGCCACAGGTATGGCCGGGGGGCGGTGGACCGGTTTTGGCTGTTTGGCCGGTGGTGGCTAGCGGCTCAGGGGGTGGAGGTTGAAGATGAACTATAGGCCCTTGATTTCGTATCCAACGGCTGCAAAATCGACTGACCAGAGATGAAAAAGTCAGTCGACTGATGTGTAGCCTCACCTCTAGTGTGTTCAGTTTCGACAGTAAAATTCAGTTTTGACAGCAAAATTCAGTTTCGAAAGTTAAGTTCAGTTTCGACAGTTAAATCCAGTTTTGACAGTTAAGTTCAGAGATGAGCGGCTGATGTATACATCTAGCACTTTGTGGTTATGTATTTTACGTCATCTATTGGAGATTCTATTAGAATTCCACTCAAGTTAACGTTGTCTCTCTTGTCCTGCTTCAGCCTCGGTGTCGTACAACTCACCAGAGCTGCTCCAATGACGAAACCCTCCATCACAGCAGAGCAGTACCTCAGGCACCATCTCTAGACGCCTAAGATCTTCTTCCCCTCCTCCGACAGCCAAGTCAGCCGGAGCATCCTCACCGGCCAACCCTATCACGCTGAGATCGACATGGCTTCGCCAAAGAGGTTGTACACTTCTTGTGGTTTGACTTAATCTCACCATGCTTCTTTGCATCCTGTGATCTTCCAATTCTTGTGAACCAAACACCCAGATTGGTAGAAATCATGTGTTTTTAAATTCTCTATTTTGCACGTGCATTCCTATCCTATTCCTGTCTATTTCCTATCTGCATTGTTAGAATCCTCAAATTCAAACAAGCCCTTACACAATTACTTCTATTACAGATATGTGTCAAAGAAAACCTTGTGTGGTTTGCCCTTCTCCTGCGGTGCTGTGTTCCACCCCAGCTCAGCTGCTCCAACGACGGAAGGGTTCACCACAGCAAGGATCCGCTCTCCAGACTGTCTTTCGCCGCCTCAGATCTTCTTCCCCACTGCCGGCAGCCACGACAACTGCATTACCATCATCAACTGAGCAGATGACCTTGAGGACTACACGGGTCCGCAAGAGAGGTCGCACTCTTCCGTGTCTGCTTACGTTATGCATTGCTTAATATGATGACATGCTAGTTTATCGTCGTGTTCACCTATTAGACTCCGACTCAGGTCCAAACTTATGCCGAAACTTGAGTTTTTAAATGGTTGTGGGGTACATATTGGGGCAGCAATCAGTACAATCTGTCTACTATCTGGTTAATCTTGGGTGTCTACTATGAGTTTCATGTTGGGTGCAAACAAACATTAAAGGAGCCATTATCTGTATTTTTTAACTAAAGCTATTATCTGCCTGCTATCATTTGTTTTGGGTCTATCCACAGTTTGCTACCATCACTCTGGATTTGTGCATGCACTCCTTACATAATCTCACTGTGTTTTATTCCTATGCATGTCAGTTATTGTACACAATGGAACTGAACATGTAGAGCAAAAGAGACGAGCCTTGCGTGGCAATAAAATTTCATGCACACGTCGCTCCATGGTGGGCGCAAAGGCAGCCCCCCTCCACCCATTTTGGATCATAATCAAGAGGAAGATAACTGTTTTGAGGGGGATTCAGAAGCATAAGATCACTCCTATTTACCCCATGAGGTCTTCGCTCTAACTTGGCATGCTGATGTTGGTAAAATCATGCATATGGTCCTTGCATTGCTTACTGTATACATCAAAGATGTCATCTGCTTAGTTTAGACATGCTTTGTGTCAATGCCATCTGTTTAGTTTCTTTATCGTATATGTGAATCATGCAATGCCATCTTTCTTAGCCAGGCATCATATATGTGAATTTTGCAATGCCACCCTGGTTAGCCAGTCATCTTATATGTGAATTATATCATGACATCATTTTTTTATTATGTGTTAAATTTGTCAACAATTTTAGTACATTCAATTACTCTTCCTGTGCATCAACCATTCGGCATGGTCATGGAAAAATCTGGAGTGGAAACAAGATCTTCAGAGCAGACAATGCTATCTGACGAAGTGCATGTCTTGCTGGTTACAGATAGCTCCTCAGAGGAGGATTCAGAGACAGATGACAAGTCCTATCCCCCCCCCGAGGTGCATGCTCTAACTTGGCTGGGTTATGTTCCTCATATTGTGCGTATGGTATCATGCATTGCTACGTCATTTGCTTAGTTTAGACATGCTTTGTGTGAATGCCACCTGTTTAGTGTCTAATTACCATATATGTGAATTATGCAATGCCATCTTGTTGCAAGACAGTATATATGTGAATTATGCAATTCTATCTTGTTGCAAGGCATTACATATGTGAATTATGCAATGCCATGTTGTTTAGCCAAGCGTCATATATTTGAATTATATCATGTCGTCCTTTTTTTGTATTTCTCATTGCTTTTGTCGACAATGTTTGTATATTCAACTGCTCTTCCTGTGCATCAGCCATTTGAATTGGTGATGGAGAAATCTGGAGTGAAAACAAGGTCTTCAGAGCAGACAATGCTACCTGGTGAAGCAGATATCTTGCTGGTTACAGATAGCTCTTCAGAGGAGGATTCAGAGGCAGATGACCAGTCCTATTATCCCCTTGAGGTGTATGCTCAAACTTGGCAGGGTTATATTACTCATATCATGCATATGTTGTATTGCAATGCTTAGTTTTTACATCATATACACGATATTGAATGCCATCTCCTTAGTTGACACATCATATATGTGATTGCCCTCTGCTCACTTCCTTAGTATATAAATCATATATTTGAATTATATAATGCCATGATGTTTACATAGATAGCATGTATCTGAATTATGGCATGCCAACCCATTTTCTAAAGACATAATATAGTTATATCATCTCATCCTGTTCACACTTCACATAGTCATCATATTTTGAATTATGTCGTTCTATCCGTGAATTATATCATGCCATCATGTTTCCATCGACGGCATGTTTGTCATTTATGGCATGCCAACCGCTTTAATAGACACATGGTATAGTTATATCATGTCATCCTGTTTACATAGTTATCATATTTTGACGTATGTCATTCTATCCTATTTAGTTAGCCATCATACATGTGAAATTGTGCCATGCTATCCTGTTTAATTAGCCATCATATATGAAATTATGTCCCGCTATTCTGTTTGGTTAGACAACATAAATATGAATTATTTCATGCCATGTTTTCTTCCCTACTATCCATTGCACCTGTCTATCTTACAATGTCTGTACATTCAATTACTTTTCTTGTTTATCAGCCATTTCAATTGGAGGGGTGATGGCAGTATCTGTGGGAGTAAAAACACGGTCTTCAGAAAAGATCATGCTACCTGTCGATGGAGATAGAACCACGGTTGTACTTGCCCAAGAACCAGCCCCACCACACATAACCCAGACTCACATAGATTGTACCCCTACCCAGTTGGACAGAGAACTAGCTACACCCCTTCTAACCCCAACCCCAGCAGATAGTAACCCAGTTCCCGTTGACACAGCACCATCTCCACCACAGAGCACCCAAACACGAGTAGTTAGTAAGGCAACTACAGTGCCCAAAGCACGAGGACCACCACTCCGAACCCCAAGTCAACACTTAAAGCAGAAGAATAATTCTTCTCAGGTCAGGTTCCGTAGCTATGGTTCATACTACTTTTCTCTTGCATCAATGTATTTACTCATACCAACTAATTTCAAATTTGAAGGATGCAATTGAAACTCAAATGGTGCAACAGGTATGTTTTAAACCTGTTTCTTTAACGTGTTTGTCGTTGTAACTTGCTCTATGTTGATTTTAGTTTCAATTGAATAAATAGTTATATTCTCATGCCATGCACCTGACAAGTATTGTTATTGCTGTGTAGTTTCCCACACTTATATTCTGTCTAAGCTGCTTTGTCTTAAATAGATATGATTCGAACGGTATCTATCTTGATTTGGCAACATAAACTAGAATGATATAGACCATACAGTGACCATACTACATAGATATATGTTTGTTTCATGTTTTTATCCTGTCCACCTTACTACTGAACTGGTTTACCAAAATGAGTTTCATATACTACATTGTAAACCTGTGATGTGTTTGTTTATTTCTCTTTTAGAATGCGGATAAAATATTGGAGAAGAGTACCCTGTTATGCAATGGTACATGAAGTAATGTAGATAAGGTTCAAGATAGTGAGACATCCCTGTTGGTTTCCGAGAAAGCTGATAAAAACTATATTGAAGACACTGCGACAACCCCAAAGTCCTGTCTTGATGTAGTGTTCGAGTTACTGGCTACTACTGCTGGCACCAGCTCTTCGAACTCGCTGCCTGAATCAGTTCGGCTTCTTGAGTCTCAACTTCAATTTGAAAGACATCGATCAGATGTTATGCGACAGGAAGCCGAAGGATTGAGGAAGTCCCTGCATAATTCATATGCATACTTTCTGGTGCAACAGCAAGTGCTGGAGGATTTAAGCGCCAAACAAGAGAAAGTTAATAAGCTTGCTAAGCATCTTGCCAGCATTATGGGTACCCAAGATATTGTTTCTAGAGCTCTTCTGAAGTGGTTTCAGTTCTGGACTTGTTTTGCTACGACGTTTATATGCTGCTTTGTTCCCTATATTTGCACTAGTGGCGAACTTTGATGCCCAATGGATGTAAGATGTGTAATCGCCGTGATAACCTAGCGTAAGTTGCTTGCCTATTTATTTCCTTATTGTCTTGTTTATTTGTTTTCTTGTAGTCACTGCAGTTCTTTTTACGCGGTTTGCTAGTGGCCGCAATAACCTATTTTTTAAAACTAGGCCACATTAACCATGGGCTACATATTTACTGTAGTTAACATGGGCCTCCTATGGGCCGTAGAAACAATGGGCCTTCTAAGGGTCGTAGAAACAATGGGCCTTCTACGGGGCGTAGAAACCATGGGCCTTATACGGGTCGTTGACACAATGGGCCTTCTACGGGCCGTATCATCAATTGGCCTTCTACGGGCCGTATGATCGGTTGGGCAAACATGGGCCAATAACAGACCACATTATGGCCGTAAATGGGCTAGAGTTGAAATCGTCCGTTCATGGGTCGACCATAACGGGCCGTCGTTAATCGGTTGTATTTGATGACGCTATGAAAATGGCCCAATGTATTAACGGGCCATAAACGGGCCGACTGTAACCACGGGCTGAATTTGGCCCACAAGCAGAAAATGGCAGTAACGGGCCGAAAGTAAACAAATGCTGGAAATGAACCCAAGAATAAATGGGCCCTGAGAAGGCCGAAAGATAACATGGGCTGGAAATGGCCCAATGGAATAATGGGCCGTTAATGGGTATAAAGTGATACACTGTTCATTACGGGCCAGTTTTACCATGGGCTGTTAATGGGCCGAGGGTTACTAAGGACCTCATATGGGCCGAAAGACATCATGGGCCATACATGGGCCAGAAGTTAAAACGGGCTAGAATTATATTGGACGGCCCAGATGACGCTACTGGGCCTAATTAGGATAGGCCGTAAACAGGCCCTAGGTTAGCGCGCTGTAAATGGGCTATATGCGAACATGCCATTAATAGGCTTGTCGTGGGTCGGCCCGCCACCTTTTGACCAAGTCAAACGGGCCTGCCTTTTCACAAGAATGGGCCTCTGTTGGGCCATGCCACGTGTCGACGTATCATAGGCGCTTTGGGTCCAATGAGTGGATGACATCTGTCCCAACGGCGAGCCGACACGTGTTCCCTCCAGCCAATGATGATTTTACACGTGGAAAATCCCCATTGGTCGGGGCTATTAACGGGTTATCGGATCCAAAACCGGACCCGATAGCTTAACGGTGTTCCATTATAGTGGATGCCACGGGTCGGTCACCCTTGACGAAAGCACTTCTGTGACGTGCAATTTATCGTCATGGAAGTGGGCACTTCCGTGATGATAATTTTGGTAATGTCATGGAACACTTCTACGACAGCACAGGTATGACTATCTTGATTCTGTCATAAAATTGTCATGGATGTACATGCATGACAGAAAACGTGACCTACTGTTACAAACATGTATCATCACGGATGTGTATTTTTTGTAGTGAAGGATCTTGGAGACTGCGGCCATGTGTTTGCAATCCCTAACGCAGAGGTAGCTATCGAAGGTGAGGTTGAGGGGAACGCGATGCCAGAGGGGGCGCGACCGCCGGGAGAGGAGGGTGGTCCACACGACAAATTTGGAGGGAGGAGGGTGATGATGATGAGTACCATGTCACCGGGGAGGCTATTGATGAAGTCCAGGCTCGTCAGATGCGGTTTTGTCTCGATCCACCTCCGCTTGTTGGCTGCCTCATCGTCCATCTCAGCCGGCGGCGACGCCGGTGTACATGTGTGCTGGTGGGTATTGTGTGTTGGGTTTGCGCGAGTGCATCCTTGTGTGCATGCCGTCGCGCGGTGGTGTAGTGTGCACGATTGCGTCCTTCATGCGAAAGAAATGTGCCCTCAATTTACTAGCGTGCGAGGTGCTACCGCGAGTGGTTTCAACTTTGTTTACTTCACCTGATGGGCCTCTAGTTTACTTATTTCACCCATTGCCACATGGGCCAGCACACGAAGATAGAGAGCATGAGCTGATAAGGTAGCATGTGGACTGGTTGACCGGTCAACTAAACATATACGGAGCTATACGCTGACACAGTGACCGTATAATCCCTGGGTAAAGACAGATAGAGTGAGAGGGGAGGCCCATGAGAGATAGTAGAGAGAGAGAAAGAGCTACTCCCTCCATTCGATAATGTAGTGCCTGTATTTTTTTTTTAAGTCAAACGTTTGAAACTTTGACCAAGTTTATAAGAAATTACTTATATATACAATACCAAAGATAAATGATAGTACGAAGTAAGTACATGTTGTGATGAATCTAATGATCGTTCCAGATGTAAATGTTTTTCTCCACATATACCTGGTCAAAATTTTCTGAGGTTTGACTTTTCAAAACGTCCATATGTTTATGGACGTGAGAGAGTACCTAACTAGAGTGTGTGTGTGAAACAGAAAGAGTGAGTGAAAAAAGTGTGTGTGCGTGTGTGAAAGAGACATGGACAACAAACGATAAAGTGGAGTAAAAGCATGTGTGTCTTATACAAACATATCACACATGCATCTTCGACAGCGGAAGCGAGGTGAGGAGATAGTGTGTGATTGTTTGCAACCGAGAGTGAAAGACCCCTAGCACGTGGCCAAGAGAGGTCTCACAAACAAGGGAGAAAGGTCGAGAGAGACGTATGGAGAAAATGCAGGCATGGGGAGGAGAGAGTGTGTGTTTGTGACAGAGAGATCCCCTGGAGATCGTGATGGGACTACATGGGTGGGAGATCGAGTGACAAGGTGTGTGAGCGATAGAAGATAGCCCGAGAGATGTCGAGATGGACGTATGGATGGAAGGAGACAATAATGTGTTCCTAATGGATAGTGAGAGATAGTCATACTTAGGGTGGAGTGTGTGTGCCTATGATGGAGTGAGAAATTATGGTACTTAGGGGGTGTGTGTGTCACATAGAGAGAGAACAAGCGCGGAGAGTGTTAGATGGGTCTCTGGAACACGAGCAAGAGAGGTGTATGTGTGAACCATGGAGTTATAAAGTTTGAGAGAGATAGAGGAGCCCCGATACGGCTGAGTGGTGCGTCAGATAGCTGAGAGGGGGAAAGAGACACTCCATCCGTTCGATAATCTAGTGCATATAATTTTTTAGAAGTCAAACTTTGTAAAGTTTGACCAGGTTTACACAAATATTATTTATATCTACAATGCTGAAGATACATCATACGAAACTACATCTCATGATGATTCTAATGATATATATTTGTTGTTCTAGATGTAAATGTTTTTCTCCACATACTTGGTCAAACTTTGTGAAGTTTGACTTTTCAATAAATCTATATGCTATGGACCGAAGAGAGTACCTAAGTCGAGAGAGATCAAGTGCGTGTGAAGGAGAAAGAGTGAGTGTGCAAAAGGAGAGTGTGTGTGAAAGAGAAAGGGACAAGAAATGATAAAATAGAGAGAGTGTGTGTGTTCGTTTCTTATGCAAACATATCACACATGCATCTCCGAGATAGAAAAGCGAGGTGAGGAGATACACGAAGATAGCTAGTGCATGATTGTTTGCAACGGAGAGAGACACTCCTATAGCACATGTCCAATAGAGGTCTGGCCAACAAGGGACAGAGGTCGAGAGGGACGCATGGAGAAGATGGACACATGAGGAGGGAGAGAGGGTGTGTTTGTGATAGAGAGATCCCCTCGAGATCATGAGGGGACTATATGGGTGGGAGATCGAGGGACGAGGTGTGTGTGCGATATAAAGACGCCCCGAGAGAAATCGAGATAGACCAAGTGAGGGAAGGAGACAAAGCATATGTTTGTGATGGAGACTGAGAAATAGTCATATACATAGGGGGGACTGCGTGTGCCTACAATTGAGTGAGAGACAGTCATACTTAGCTAGGCGTGAGATTGTGTGTGTGTGTGATGGAGAGAGAATGAGGAAGAGAGAGAGAGAGAGTTTTAGATGGGTCTATTGAGTAGTGAGATATGCATGTGTATGTGTGACCCAAGGAGATGGAGAGTTCGAGAGAGAGGGGGAAGAGCTCTGAGACGGCAGAGTGGTGCATGAGAGTTATGAACAATGAGCTAGGGAATTTGTGTGCGTACGATCAGTGCACCCTAGATATTTAGCTTGGACTAGAGAATCATACATTGTGTGCCAGAGAGACTTATACATGGAGTGTGCATGCGAACTAGAAAGACTGACACACACACACACACAGAGATAGATAGATAGGGATAGAGAGGGAGAGGGACCGACAAGGTTTGTGTTTGGGTGCGTGCGATAGAAACGAAGATTGTCGACGAGAGAGAGAACAAGAGTTCGGGAGAGGGGGACGTCGCGTTTATGCATCAAAGACTGATATAAACCATGTTTTGATATAGATTTGCATTCAAATATTTGAATTGGACAACATGTTGTCTGCAATCCACACATGAACGGAGATATGTGTATCAAACAAGTTCATTATTTGGACTTTCAGCATGTTCATGGAGTACTATAATACAACATGCTACTCAATTGAGGTGTTCAATATTGGATTTAGTTCACTATTTTGACCTGGTGAATAAGCTATTTCATTGAATCGAGATATTTCATTTTGGGTTTGATTCCCGTTTTTTGAGTGGGTAAACTATTTTTCATACAGTAAATTGTTAGCAACGAGCATGTAAAAACACATTAGTCCTGAGCATCATATCACCATCTAAAAAGAAATGGCAAGTAATATTTCAAAATTTGATTCGAATCGACTTGGTAAGGTAGACATGGATGCTCGTTCTCCCAAAATTTGAACGAACCGCTAAACACCCTCTGCTCGGTGGAATTCGCCCGAGAAAATAAATGGGAGACGCGAAATAATCGGCCTATGTGGGACACACATCAATTGGCCCGTTGTATATCAAGGGTCTCCTCGGCCAAAATGACAAGAGCCGAATAATTCATAAACCATGGGCGGCAAAACACCCTCTCCTCGGCCAAAATGGCAAGCGACGAATAATTCATAAACCATGGGCGGCAAAACACCCTCTCCTCGGCCAAAATCGATCGCGCCCACTATTTCAAAACACGCCCTCCTCGCCCGAAATCGCTCGCACCCACATTTCAAAACACGCCCTCCTCGCCTGAAATCGCTCGCACCCACATTTCAAAACACGCCCTCCTCGCCAGAAATCGCTCGCGCCCACTATTCGGGAGAAGCAAAGTTACTCTATTGTCCCCGACCCTCAAGACACAGACCCAAGCCTAGAAGCCTAAAGGCAGGGGTAGAACTGTAACCCCCCTCCCACACACACACACACATTTCAGACAAATGCGTCCATAAGACATAGTTCCCCCTCTCAATTCCCCATTCATACATCGTGGGCGCCAAATCACCTCCTCCTCGGAAGCTCCCTGATGTCTACTATGCAACTTTATTCTTATAGACACGTGTTGGGCCTCCAAGCGCAGAGTTTTGTAGGATAGTAGCAATTTTCCCTCAAGTGGATGACCTAAGGTTTATCAAACCGTGGGAGGCGTAGGATGAAGATGGTCTCTCTCAAGCAACCCTGCAATCAAATACAAGAAATCTCTTGTGTCCCCAACACACCCAATACAATGGCAATTTGTATAGGTGCACAAGTTCGGTAAAGAGATGGTGATAAAAATGTAATATGGATGGTAGAAATATATTGTTATAATCTGAATAAATAAAAACAACAAGGTAGAAAATAGTAAACGGGCACAAAAAGGGTATTGCAATGCTTGAAAATGAGGCCTAGGGTCCGTACTTTCTCTAGTGCAATCTCTCAACAATGCTAATATAATTGGATCATATAACCATCCCTCAATGTGCAAAGAAGAATCACTCCAAAGTTCCTATCTAGCGGAGAACATACGAAGAAATCCTTTGTAGGGTACGAAACCACCTCGAAGATATTCTTTCTGATTGATCTATCCAAGAGTTCATACTAAAATAACACCAAATAATTTCAGATTCATAATACTCAATCCAACACAAAGAACTTCAAAGAGTGCCTCAAGGTTTCTACCAAAGAAACAAAAGACGAGAACGTGCATCAACCCCAATGCATAGATTACCCCAATGTCACCGCGGGAATCCACGAGTTGAATGCCAAAACACATATCAAGTGAATCAATATGATACCCCATTGTCATCATGAGTATTCATATGCAAGACATATAGCAAGTGCTCTCAAATCCATACAAGTATTTAATCCGATAACGACAAAATCTCAAAGGGAAACACTCAATTCATCACAACAAGATAGAGAGAGGAAAACACCATATGATCCGACTATATTAACAAAGCCCGCGGTACATCAAGATCGTGACATCTCAATAACAAGAGAGAGAGAGAGAGATTAAACACATAGCTACTGGTACAAACCCTCAGCCCCGAGGGTGGACTACTCCCTCCTCATCGTGGTGGCCGCCGGGATGATGAAGATGGCCACCGGTGATGATTCCCCCCTCCGGCAGGGTGCCAAAACAGGGTCTAGATTGGTTTTCAGTGGCTACAGAGGCCTGCGATGGCGGAACTTCTGATCTAGGGTTACCCCTGATGGTTTCTCTATTTATAGGATTTTTTGGCGTTGGTATCACGCTAAGATGGGCCTCGAGGTGAGCACAACCCACTGGGCAAGCCAGGCCCACCAGTTGCACCCTCGTGTGTTCTGCCCTCCTCGTGGCTCTTCTGGCCCTCTCATGAAGCTTCGAGGGTCTCTTTTGTTCCAACAAAATTCCTCAAAAAGTTTCAGCTCATTTGGAGAACTTTCATTTGTGCACAAAAAACAACACCACGGTAGTTCTACTGAAAACAACGTCAGTCCGGGTTAGTTCCATGCAAATCATACCAAAACCATATAAAATTGTTGTAAACATGGCATGAATACTTCATAAATTATAGATACGTTGGAGACGTATCAGCATCCCCAAGCTTAATTCCTACTCGTCCTCGAGTAGGTAAATGATAAAAGAAATAATTTATGAAGTGTGAATGCTAGCAAAGTGCATAAGTTTGATCAATAATAATTTCAATCACTTATCCTAGCATCATAACAACAACTCTTTCTCATAAAACTTATCATGATAAAGTAGCAATTTAAAACAGATTTTTTGTTGTGGAATGCTACCTATCATATTCATCATATACTCTTTTCTTTTGTAGCATGGGCATTTGGACTCGAATGATTCAAAGTAATAGTCTATAATTTGACATGAGGACATCAATACTAAAGCATATCACCAAGAAACCATGTCTTTCAAAATATCAATTCTAAAATAAGTTATTCCTAGCCCATCATGCTCAATCATTGATCCATTCATGAAACACACTCACATATTAACTACACCCAATGCTCAAGTACGATCATAGTGCCCCTAGTTGGTGCTTTATAAGAGAAGATGGAGACTCAAATTAAAAATAAAAATTGCATAAAGTAAAAGAAAGGCCCTTCACGGAGGGAAGTAGGTATTTGTAGAGATGCCAGAGCTCAAAGCGAAAATTGAGAGATAAAAACATTTTGAGAGGCATGCTTTTCCCACCAAGGAAAATGACTTAGAGCTCCCAACAATTTCCATGCTAGATATATCATAGGCGGTTCCCAAATAGAAAATAAAGTTTATTCCTTTTTCCACCATACTTTCACTTTCCATGGCTAACCGTATCCACGGGTGCCCTCCATACCAACACTTTCCAAGGAATTTATTATTTGACAACATAAAGTAAATTTATTTTTCATTTCGGGATTGGGCATCCCTAATACATTTGCCTTACTCTCATGCAATGACAAGTGAATAAACACTCATCGTGAGAATAACACATCTATCATGGAAAATATTGGCCACTCCTCACTGCCTCACGAGTGGTACAAGCACACAAAAGAGAAATTTATTTTGAAAATTAGAGATGGCACATACAAATTTGCTTAGAATGGCAAAATAATACCGCATATAGGTAGGTATAGTGGACTCATGTGGCAAAACTGGTTTAAAGGCTTTTGGATGCACAAGTAGTGATCATACTTAGTGAAAATGAAGGCTAGCAAAAGATTGAGAAGCGACCAACCAAGAAACAAATAATCTCATAAGCGAGCAGTGAGCATAATTAACACCGAATAATGCACCACAAGTAGGATGTAATTTCATTGCACGACTATTGACTTTCGTGCTTGCATAGGGAATCACAAACCTTAACACCAATATTCTTACTAAAGCATAATTACTCACCAGCATGACTCACATATCATTATCATCATATCTCAAAATTATTACAAAGAATCAAGTTTATTTTGTCCAATGATCTTCATGAAAGTTTTTATTATATCCATCTTGGATATCTATCACTTTGGAACTAATTTTCATGTGTTGCTTTTGATACGCTCAAACAAATATAAGTGGAGATCATGAGCATAATATTTCTTTATGTCAAATTAGTTTAAGTGAAGCAAGAGAGAATTTCTTAGAAAATACTAAAGCACACTGTGCTCAAAAAGATATAAGTGAAGCACTAGAGCAAATGACAAGCTACTCCAAAAAAGATATAAGTGAAGATCAAGCGAGTAGTTAAGTAAACAGGTAGCTATTTGAGGACTCTCTCTTATTTTAAAACTTTCATACTAAGAATTTTATTAAAACAGCAAGCAAAAACAAAATAAAATGACATTCTAAGAATATCACACATCATGTGAAGAAGCAAAAACTTAGGCTCAACCGATACTAACCGATAATTGTTGAAGAAGAAAGGTAGGATGCCTACCGGGGCATCCCCAAGCTTAGATGCTTGAGACTTCTTGAAATATTATCTTGAGATGCCTTAGGTATCCCCAAGCCTGAGCTTTTGTGTCTCCTTAATTCTTCTCATATCACGGTTTTCCTAAATCTCAAAAGCTTTATCCACACAAAACTCAACAAGAACTCGTGAGATAATTTAGTATAAACCAATGCAAAAACATTATCATTCTCTACTGTAGCAAATCACTAAAATTATTATTCAACATTTCACACTGAATGCCTTTGCATATTTAATACTCCTATCCTCAAATAGAATCATTGAACAAGCAAACATATGCAAACAATGCAAACATAACAGCAATCTGCCAAAACAGTACAGTCTGTAAAGAATGCAAGAGTATCAATACTTCCCTAACTCCAAAAGTTATGAAACTTTTCCACACCGTATAAAATTTATCAGCGCTCACTTTGCAAAAAGTTTCAACATTTTATCACTTTCTGAATTTTCTAGGGAATTTTTGCAACAGCGGCAAACTTTCTGTTTTCAAACAGCAACATGTATACTTGCAAAATAAGCATGGAAGAGGCTATCAGTGCCACTTTTATTGAAATAAAAGATGCAAAACATTATTCTAAATAACAGAAAGAAAATCCTAACAAAATAAAATGACGCTCCAAGTAAAGCTCATATCATGTGACGAATGAAGACATAGCTCCAAGTGAGGTTACCGATAATGTTGAAGACGAAAGAGGGGATGCCTTCTGGGGCATCCCCAAGCTTAGTTGCTTAGATATTTCTTGAATATTACCTTGGGGTGCATTGGTCATCCCCAAGCTTAGGGTATTGTCACTCTTTATTCTCCTCATATCGACATCTCACCCAAAACTTGAAAACTTCAATCACACAAAACTTAACGGAACTTTGTGAGATAGGTTAGTATGATAAAGAGCAAACCATTTCAGTTTTGGTACTATCAAAGACAAGATTAATAATTGTTCTCACAAAATTCCTAATATAGCATATAATTTAAACAATTTATATTGAGCAATATAAGCCATGGAAATTAGAAAACAAGCAAACTATGCATTGAAAACAGAATCTGTCAAAAACAGAATAGTCTGTAGTAATCTGTACTCCCACCATACTTCTGCTACTCCAAAAATTCCGAAAAATAGGAAAACCTGGGTAATTTGTCTATTAATATTCTTCAAAAATAATCAGCATTTTATAACGCTTCTGTTAAAAATGAGAATTGTTTTCATGAGTGCAAAAGTTTCTGTTTTTCAGTAAGATCAAATCAACTATCATTGTAAGCCATCCCAAAGGTCTTACTTGGCGATTTATTGAAACAAAAGCAATAAAACAGGATTACTACAGTATCCTAATCATGTGAACACACAAAAATAGTAGGTAAAAGTGTTGGGTTGTCTCCCAACAAGCGCTTTTCTTTAATGCCATTTAGTCAGGCATGATTATTTCAATGATGCTCGCATAAAAGATAAGAATTGAAACATAAAGAGAGCAACATGAATCATAATTTTCTCTCTCATAATAATTTTCAGTAGCCTCATGAATATATTATCAATATAACCATCGCATAAAGCATTCTTTTCATGATCCAAAAGCATAGAAAATTTATTACTCTCCATATAAGCAATTTTATTCTCATTCATAATAGTGGGAGTATCATAGGAAACTCGAATACTATAAATTTTTCTCACATTAAAAGATTAATGTTCAGTAAAAGGATATTCAAAATTATGACAATAATTATCACTACTTTTTATAACATAAGTATCATCACAATAATCATCATAAGTGGGAGGCATGCAATCATCATAGCAAATTTCATCATTCAAAGTAAGGGGACTAAAAAGATGATCTTCATTAAGCATAGCATCCCCAAGCTTGGGACAAACATTAATTGCAGCAAATAAATTCTCAAACATGTCACTATCATCAAACATAACATCCCCAAGCTTGTGTCTTGGCATATTATAAGCATAATCACTCTCATCATTAATAGTATGCATAGCACCAACGGTATAACAATTGTTGTCATCATAACTTCCCAAGTTGGTGCCAAAAAGATTTCTAAGATTATAAGAAGTATCATTATCTTCCCAATCATAATCATCACAACAAGCAATGAGCATAACAAAATCATCATCAATAGTGCTCTCGGACATTGTGTCATAAGACATTGAAGCAATATCATCATCAAGTGCATCATCCTCCACAAATATTTTTGATTCATTTTCATGAGGCACAACAATAATAGGAGCAACGCTATTTGGGAGAGATACCATTTTACCTCTATTATTTCTTATGCTTTTCTTCTTCTTCACCACATCGTGTGTGGGTTCAATTAATTTTTTCACGCTTCCTATTGAAGAGATTGATTGGATAGGAAGGTCCTCCTCGTTACCAATTTCATCATGAGAGACAATAGGAGGGAAAGTGGAAATCTTTACCCTTTAATTAGTATTCCTTTTATATTCTATTAGTTTTCCCATCTTTCTATAGTTGGCAATATAAGAATTCTCATTGCCATTTACCATGGAAAACATATAGATATTCTTTAGTTTAGTTTCAATGTCATCCTTGAGAATGAATACTTCAAACCAACTATTTTTATGTGTCAATTATTCACTCCCCAAAAATAGACAAAGCTCATTATAAAGTTCAAGGGTGACCAAGTTATTGCAATACCTGGACACGATTCGATCATGAAAAAGCATGCACTAGAAATTAAGATGACCAACCTTATTGCAAAGTTCACAAGTAATAGGACAAAGAGAACATAATTTTGTAGCAAATTCATCTATCACTTTGAGCAAAGAATTGGTTCTATCAGGTTTATTATACCTGGCCAAACCTCGGGCCGGGCCGGGCTTCGGGACGGGCCTAGCCAAGCCCAAGCCAAAAAACCTAGGCCTGAGCCCGGCCCGGCCCGGCCATCGGGCCTAGTTTTTGGGCCCAAGCCCGGCCCGAACATGCAAAAGCCCGCCGGGCCTTGGGCCTCGGGCCGGGCCCCTTCAGAGAACTGCAGAAATGATGGGCCCGGGCCCGGCCCGGCCAGACCATCGGGCTCAAAATCTAGGCCCGAGCCCGGCCCAGGAGCAGCGTTGGGCCGGGCTTTTTTGGGCTGGCCGGCCGGGCCGGGCTGCCCATGGCCAGGTCTAAGGTTTATGCTTCTTGCAAAATCTATCTTCCCTATAAGGCACGTCTTCACAAACTTTATGCACTCCACAAAAATTGACATGCTTATAAGAAACATTTTTTTCATGACTTGTGCAATCATCATTAGCATTTTGGATATTCAAAGAATTAATACTAACAACATTGCAATCATGCTCATCATTCAAATATTTTGTGCCAAACATTTTATTGACTTCTTCTTCTAACAATTGAGCACAATTTTCCGATCCATCATTTTCAAGAAAGATATTATAAAGACGATCAACAATATGATGTGATGACCCACAAGTATAGGGGATCTATCTTAGTCCTTTCGATAAGTAAGAGTGTCGAACCCAATGAGGAGCAGAAGGAAATGATAAGCGGTTTTCAGCAAGGTATTCTCTGCAAGCACTGAAATTATAGATAACAGATAGTTTTGTGATAAGATAATTTGTAACAAGCAACAAGTAACAAAAGTAAATAAAGTGCAGCAAGGTGGCCCAATCCTTTTTGTAGCAAAGGACAAGCCTGGACAAACTCTTATATGAAGTAAATCGCTCCCGAGGACACATGGAAATTATTGTCAAGCTGGTTTTCATCACATTCATATGATTCGCGTTTGGTACTTTGATAATCTGATATGTGGGTTGGCCGGTTCTTGGGTGTTGTCCTTACTTGGACAAGCATCCCACTTATGATTAACCCCCATTGAAAGCATCCGCAACTACAACAGAAGTATTAAGGTAAACCTAACCATAGCACGAAACATATGGATCCAAATCAGCCCCTTACGAAGCAACGCATAAACTAGGGTTTAAGCTTCTGTCACTCTAGCAACCCATCATCTAATTATTACTTCCCAATGCCTTCCTCTAGGTCCAAATAATGGTGAAGTGTCATGTAGTCGACGTTCACATAACACCACTAGAGGAGAGACAACATACATCTCATCAAAATATCAAACGAATACCAAGTTCACATGACTACTAATAGCAAGACTTCTCCCATGTCCTCAGGAACAAACGTAACTACTCACAAAGCATATTCTTGTTCATAATCAGAGCGGTATTAATATGCATATAGGATCTGAACATATGATCTTCCACCAAATAAACCGGCTAGCATCAACTACAAGGAGTGATTAACACTACTAGCAACCTACTCGCACCAATCCCCGACTTGGAGACAAGAATTGGATACAAGAGATGAACTAGGGTTTTGAGATGAGATGGTGCTGATGAAGATGTTGATGGAGATTGCCCTCTCCCGATGAGAGGAGCATTGGTGATGACGATGGCGATGATTTCCCCTTCCGGGAGGGAAGTTTCCCCGGCAGAACAGCTCCGCCGGAGCCCTAGATTGGTTCCACCAAGGTTCCGCCTCGTGGCGGCGGAGTCTCGTCCCGAAAGCTTGCTTATGATTTTTTTCCTAAACGAAAGACTCCATATAGCAGAAGATGGGCATCGGAGGGCCACCAGGGGGCCCACTAGGTAGGGGCGCGCCCAGGGGGTAGGGCGCGCCCCCACCCTCGTGGCCAAGATGTGGGCCCCCTCTAGAACTTCTTGCGCTCATTATTTTTTATATATTCTGAAAATAGCTTCCGTGAAGTTTCATGACTTTTGGAGCTATGCAGAATAGGTCTCTAATATTTGCTCCTTTTCTAGCCCAGAATCCCAGCTGCCGGCATTCTCCCTCTTTATGTAAACCTTGTAAAATAAGATAGAATAGGCATAAGTATAGTGACATAATGTGTAATAACAGCCCATAATGCAATAAATATTGATATAAAAGCATGATGCAAAATGGACGTATCAACTCCCCCAAGCTTAGACCTCGCTTGTCCTCAAGCGAAAACCGAAATCGAAAAGTATGTCCACATGTTTAGAGATAGCGGTGTCGATAAAAATAAAATACGGACATGAGGGCATCATGATCATTCTTAGAACAACAACTGATATAATTATTGTCATATGATCTCTTATGCTAAAGTAACAATTCAATCACAATTTCAAGTATGAATCATAAACTTCATTAAGAACCAACAAACTCTAATATCAGTCATTAAGGCAATTGCAATTATCATAACATAGGAAAGAGTCAATATAAGAGCTTTTCAGCAAGTCCACATACTCAACCATCATATAGTCTTTCACAATTGCTAACACTCATGCCATACTTATGGGTATGGAGTTTTAGTCGGACACAGAGAAAGATAGGGGCTTATAGTTTTGCCTCCCAACGTTTTACCTCAAGGGTAATGTCAACAATAATAGTTCATGAAAACTCACATCCAATTAGCCATATATACCAGGATCTTTCCAACATATTATGCTTGCCAAAAGATAAAATGTAAAAAGGAAAGGTGAAGATCACCATGAATCTTATGTAAGGTGGGAGATAAAAGTAAAAGATAGGCCCTTTGCAGAGCGAAGCAGAGGTTGTCATGCGCTTTTATGGTTGGATGCACAAGATCTTAATGCGAAAGAACGTCACTTTATATTGCCACTTGTGATATGGACCTTTATTATGTAGTCCGTCGCTTTTATTTCTTCCATATCACAAGATCGTATAAAGCTTATTTTCTCCCACACTAATAAGTCATATATATTTAGAGAGCAATTTTTATTTCTTGCACCGATGATAACTTACTTGAAGGATCTTACTCAATCCATAGGTAGATATAGTGGACTCTCATGGCAAAACTGGGTTTAGGGATATTTGGAAGCACAAGTAGTATCTCTACTTGGTGCAAAGAATTTGGCTAGCATGAGGGGGGAGGCAAGCTCAACCATGTTGGATGATCCATGACAATATAATTTATCTCAAATGTAAGAAAACATAAGCCATTACGTTGTCTTCCTTGTCCAACGTCAACTCTTTAGCATGTCATATTTTAATGAGTGCTCACAATCATAAAAGATGTCCAAGATAGTGTATTTATATGTGAAGACCTCTCTTTCTTTATTACTTCCTATTAATTGCAACGATGACCAGAACTATGTTTGTCAACTCTCAACAACTTTTATTCATCATACTCTTTATATGTGAGCTCATTACTCTCCATAAGATCCATATGATCTCTTTGTTTCTTTTTATTATTTCTCTTTTCTTTTATTCACTCAAGATCATAGCAAGATAATCAAGCCCTTGAGTCAACACTAATCTTTATTATATAGCTCACGGACTCGATTACATAGAGGGATCATAAAGCAAAACTCAAAACTAGATCATACCAAAAACTTTATTCTACTAGATAAAGATATTACTAAAAGGATCGAACTAAGAAAAATAGTAAAGATAAAAGTGATGGTGATACGATACCGGGGCACTCCCCCAAGCATGGCAGTTGCCAAGGGGAGTGCCCATACCCATGTGATTATGTCTCCTTCTTTGTTGGTGAAGAGTGTGTTGGTGATGATGGATAGTCGCACATCGAGAATAGGAGGTCTTCCAAGTTGCGGATAATGCCTTTGAGTGCGATGATATGCTCCTTCAACAAAATATTTTCACGTGTGAGATACTTGTTTTGTATACGAGCTAACTGAATCATCTTGAAAGCTTCGATCTTAGTTGGGGTAAGAAGATTGTGATCAAGTTGAAGGATGTCTTCTGTTGCCGGAGCTTGGTCCTCCGTGGCCTTCTTGATCCGTTCATCCTTGTTGATCTCCATGGGTTCTTCCCTCTTCAGCTCTATCTTCATTAGCCAAGCATCATTGTCACCATTGTTGGAGGAGGGGGACAACATGATGCCTGGCCTTGACAACCCTGACAGAAATAGCTCGAAACAAGAACAGAGGAAAATTGCGTGATAGAGGAGTCAAAACCTTCGGGAGATTATATAATGAATTTTTACCGACCAAAATACGTAACGTGCAAGAAAACAGAGTCCGGAGAGCGCACGAGGTGCCCATGAGGCAGGGGGCGCGCCAAGGGGGGTAGGGCGCGCTCTCCACCCTCGTGGAGCCCTCATGTCCTTCCCGGACTACTTCTTATTTTTCTATTTTTCTAAATATTCCAAAACGGAGAAAAATTGTCATTAGAACTGTTTTGGAGTCGGTTTACTTACCGTACCAGATACCTATTCCTTTTCGGAGTCTGAAACACTCCGGAAAGTGTCCCTTATGTATTCCTCCAGGGTTACGGTTTCAATAACATTGGTTTCAACATTTATAGGATTGCCTGAGATATAATGTTTGATTCTTTGACCGTTCACCATCTTCGGATTTGTGCCTTCGAAGTTTTTGATTTTTATGGCACCGAAACGATAGACCTCCTCGATAACGTAAGGACCTTCCCATTTAGAGAGAAGTTTTCCTGCAAAAAATCTTAAACGAGAGTTGTATAGAAATACATAATCACCTACATTAAACTCACGCTTTTGTATCCTTTTGTCATGCCATCTTTTAACTTTTTCTTTAAACAATTTGGCATTCTCATAGGCTTGGGTTCTCCATTCATCAAGTGAGCTAATGTCAAATAACCTCTTCTCACCGGAAAGTTTGAAATCATAGTTGAGCTCTTTAATAGCCCAATATGCCTTATGTTCTAGTTCAAGAGGTAAGTGACATGCTTTTCCATAAACCATTTTATACGGAGACATACCCATAGGATTTTTATATGCAGTTCTATAGGCCCATAATGCATCATCAAGTTTCTTGGACCAATTCTTTCTAGATCTATTAACAGTCTTTTGCAAAATTAATTTGAGTTCTCTATTACTCAATTCTACTTGACCACTTGACTGTGGGTGATAAGGAGAAGCAATTCTATGATTAACATCATACTTAGCAAGCATTTTAAGGAAAGCACCATGAATAAAATGTGAACCACCATCAGTCATTGAATATCTAGGGACTCCAAACGTCGGAAAAATAACTTCTTTAAGCATCTTAATAGAGGTGTTATGATCAGCACTACTAGTTGGAATAGCTTCTACCCACTTAGTAACGTAATCAACAGCAACTAAAATATGTGTATATCCATTAGATGCAGGAAAAGGTCCCATATAATCAAAGCCCCAAACATCAAATGGTTCAATAACAAGTGAATAATTCATAGGCATTTCTTGACGTCTACTAATATTACCAATTCTTTGACATTCATCACAAGATAAGACAAACTTACGGGCATCCTTGAAGAGAGTAGACAAATAAAAACCAGATTGCAATACCTTATGTGCAGTTCTATCTCCAGCGTGGTGTCCTCCATAAGCTTCGGAGTGACACTTGCGTAGGATCTGTTCCTGTTCATGCTCAGGTACACAACGCTTAATAACACCATCTACTCATTCTTTATAGAGATATGGGTCATCCCAAAAGTAATGTGTTAAATCATAGAAAAACTTTTTCTTTTGCTGGTATGCGAAACTAGGTGGTATAAATTTAGCAACAATGTAATTAGCATAATCAGCATACCATGGAGCAGTATGAGAAGCATTTATGACATTTAATTGTTCATCAGGGAAGCTATCATCAATAGGTAGTGGGCCATCAAGAACATTTTCTAACCTAGACAAGTTATCTGCAACGGGGTTCTCAGCTCCCTTTCTATCAATAATATGCAAATCAAATTCTTGTAGCAAGAGAACCCATCTAATAAGTCTAGGTTTAGCATCTTTCTTTTCCATAAGATATTTAATAGCAGCATGATCCGTGTGACTAGTTACTTTAGAATCAACAATATAAGGTTTGAACTTATCATAAGAAAATACAAATGCTAAGAATTCTTTTTCAGTAGTAGCATAATTTCTCTGGGCATTGTCTAGAGTTTTACTAGCATATTGGATAACATTTAATTTCTTGTCAACTCTTTGCCCTAGAACAACACCTATAGCATAATCACTAGCATCACACATAATTTCAAAAGGTAAATTCCAATCAGGTGACTGAACAATAGGTGCAGAGATCAATGCTTTCTTAAGTATTTCAAATGCTTCTACACAATCATCATCAAAGACGAATGGTATGTCTTTTTGTAATAAATTAGTCAGAGGCCGAGAATTTTTTGAGAAGTCCTTAATGAACCTCCTATAAAAGCCGGCAAGACCAAGGAAACTTCTTATACCTTTAATGTCCTTGGGACACGGCATCTTTTTAATAGCATCAACTTTAGCTTTATCAACTTCAATGCCCCCTTCAGAAATTTTATGCCCCAAGGCAATACCTTCATTAACCATAAAGTGGCACTTCTCCCAATTCAAGACAAGGTTAGTTTCTTCACATCTCTGCAAAACTTGATCAAGGTTGCTTAAGCAATCATCAAAAGAGGATCCATAGACGGAGAAATCATCCATGAAAACCTCACAAATCTTTTCACAAAAATCAGAGAATATAGCCATCATGCATCTTTGAAAGGTAGCAGGTGCATTACATAAACCAAAAGGCATACGTCTATAAGCAAAAGTACCGAAAGGGCAAGTAAAAGTGGTCTTTGATTGATCATCAGCTGACACAGGTATTTGAGAGAAACCAGAATAACCATCTAGAAAGCAAAAATGTGTATGTTTGGATAATCTTTCTAGCATTTGATCAATAAAAGGTAAGGGGTAATGATCCTTTTTAGTAGCCTTATTTAATTTGCGGAAATCAATTACCATCCTATAACCTGTAATAATTCTTTGCGGAATCAATTCATCTTTATCATTAGGAACGGCAGTAATACCTCCCTTCTTAGGAACACAATGGACAGGACTTACCCACTCACTATCAGCAACGGGATAAATTATACCTGCCTCGAGGAGCTTTAGTATTTCTTTTCTTACCACTTCTTTCATCTTATGATTCAGCCGTCGTTGGTGATCAATAACCGGTTTGGCATCTTTCTCCAAATTTATTTTGTGTTGACATAGAGTGGGACTAATGCCCTTAAGATCATCAAGAGTATATCCAATAGCAGCACGGTGCTTCTTCAGAGTTTTCAATAATTTTTCTTCCTCCTTCTCTGAAAGGTTAGCATTAATAATAACATGATATATCTTCTTTTCATCAAGATAAGCATATTTAAGAGTATTAGGCAATGGTTTAAGCTCAAACACGGGATCACCCTTGGGTGGAGGAGGATCCTCTAAGATTTCAACAAGCAAGTTGTGTTTCAGAATAGGTCCCTGTTTAAAGAACACTTCATCTATTTCCCTTCTTTCATTCATAAACATATCATTTTCATGGTCTAGCAAATATTGTTCTAAAGGATCACTAGGAGGTACGGCAATAGAAGCAAGACCAATAATTTCATGTTTACTAGGCAATTCCTCTTCACGGTGTTGTCTACGAAATTTAGAAAAGTTGAGCTCATGAGACATATCACCTAAATCAATAGTAACAACATCCTTTTTGCAGTCTAGCCTAGCATTAACAGTGTTTAAGAAGGGTCTACCAAATATAATGGGACAAAAGCTATCTTGTGGGGAACCAAGAACAAGAAGCAGGATATTTAGTTTTCCCACACAAGACTTCAACATCTCTAACAATCCCAATTGGTGAAATAGTATCTCTATTGGCAAGTTTAATTGTGACATCAATATCTTCTAACTCAGCAGGTGCAATATCATGCATAATTTCTTTGTATAAGTCAATAGGTATTGCACTAGCACTAGCACCCATATCACACAAGCCATGATAACAATGATCTCCTATTTTAACAGAAATAACAGGCATGCCTACTATAGGTCTATGTTTATCTTTAGCACAAGGTTTAGCAATTCTAGCAGTTTCATCACAGAAATAAATAACATGCCCATCAATATTATCAGCCAAGAGATCCTTAACAATAGCAATATTAGGTTCAACTTTAACTTGCTCAGGAGGTGTATAGGTTCTAATATTGCTTTTACGAACCACAGTTGAAGCTTTAGCATGATCTTTTATCCTAACAGGAAAAGGTGGTTTCTCAACATAAGCAGTAGGAACAATAGGATCATTATAAGTGATACTCTTTTCTTCAACTTTAATAGGCGCAACTACTTTTACTTCTATGGGAGGATAATATTTAAACCACTTCTCCTTAGGGAGATTGTAACACCCACGATGCGGCTATATCTCCTACGTGTCGGGGCACGACTTAGAGGCATAACCGCATGGTAGGCATGTCGCAAGAGGGGTAATATTTACACATCCCATGTACTGAATAAGAAAGGGATAAAGAGTCGGCTTACAATCGCCACTTCACACAATACATAATATAACATACATCATCCAGAATACAATCAAGGTCCGACTACGGTACCCAAAATAAAGAAAGACAACCCCAAATGCTAGATCCCCGATCGTCCCAACTGGGCTCCACTACTGATCAACCGGAAAGACACAAAACAACGGACAAGATCTTCATCGAGCTCCCATTTGAGCTGGGTTGCGTCACCTGCACTGGTATCATCGGCACCTGCAACTGTTTGGAAGTATCTGTGAGTCACGAGGACTCAGCAATCTCACACCCGTGAGATCAAGACTATTGAAGATTAAGGGTAGGAAAGGGTAGTAAGGTGGAGCTGCAGCAAGCACTAAGCATATATGGTGGCTAACATACGCAAATAAGAGCGAGAATATAAGCAAAGCAACGGTCGAAAAGCTAGGAGTGATCAAGAAGTGATCCTAAAACTACTTACATTCAAACATAACACAAGAACCGTGTTCACTTCCCGGACTCCGCCGGAGAGAGACCATCACGGCTACACACGCGGTTGATGCATTTTAATTTAAATCAAGTGTCAAGTTCTCTACAACCGGACATTAACAAATTCCCATCTACCACATAACCACGGGCATGGCTTTCGAAAGTTCAAAACCCTGCAGGGGTGTCCCAACTTAGCCCATCACAAGCTCTCACGGTCAACAAAGGATATTCCTTCTCCCAGAAAGACCCGATCAGACTCGGAATCCCAGTTACAAGACATTTCGACAATGGTAAAACAAGACCAGCAAAGCCACCCGGATGTGCCGATAAATCCCGTTAGGAGCTGCACATATCTCGTTCTCAGGGCACACCGGATGGGCAAGACGTCGGGTTGGCATAAACCCTGGTTGCCCAGGGGCGCCGGACATCGCCCAGTTCGGACCAACACTTAGAGAAGCACTGGCCCGGGGGGTTAAAATAAAGATGACCCTCGGGCTCCGAAAACCCAAGGGAAAAAGGCTAGGTGAGGCAAATGTAAAACCAAGGTTGGGCCTTGCTGGAGGAGTTTTATTCAAAGCGAATTGTCAAGGGGTTCCCATAACACCCAACCGCGTAAGGAACGCAAAATCAAGGAACATAACACCGGTATGACGGAAACTAGGGCGGCAAGAGTGGAACAAAACACCAGGCATAAGGCCGAGCCTTCCACCCTTTACCAAGTATATAGATGCATTAATTAAATAAGAGATATTGTGATATCCCAACATATCCATGTTCCAACATGGAACAAACTTCATCTTCACCTGCAACTAGCAACGCTATAAGAGGGGCTGAGCAAAAGCGGTAACATAGCCAAACAACGGTTTGCTAGGAAAAGGTGGGTTAGAGGCCTGACATGGCAATATGGGAGGCATGATGCAGCAAGTGGTAGGTAGCGTGACATAGCAATAGAGCGGACAACTAGCAAGCAAAGATAAAAGTGATTTCGAGGGTATGGTCCTCTTGCCTGAGTTCCCGCAAGGAAGAAGAACGACTCCATGAAGAAGACAAGTGGACGTAGTCGAACGGATCCTCACAACTCCGGAACGGAACCGAAGCTAACGAGACAAGCAACCCGGAAAGAAGCAAGCAACATAATAAATAAACAACCATCACATAAACATGGCATGATGCACAATCAAGTATGATGCATGTCCGGTTAAATGAAACATGGCATGGCAAAGTGCACAAGCAATACTACAAATTAAGTGGAGCTCAATATGCAACGAGTTGCATATTGACGGAACACCACAACAATTATTTAGTTCTCTCTCGTTTAAGTACTCAACAAAATTAAATGTTGGTTAGCATGGCAAGGGGTGAAGCAAATGAAAACTACCTATCTAGGCAAGTTTAAATGAGGCCGGAACGACAAGCAACAAGTCCAAAAAAAATCCTCATGAGCATATATTAGATTTGATACTGTTCTGCCCTAAAGCATATTTTAGAGTGGTTAAACATGCAAAGTAAAGCCACCATGTTAAACTAGGCATTTTTCTACCCCATTTACATATAAAGTTTATTAAAACACGAGTTACGGTTAATTAATTATGAAATAAAACATTTTAACATGGCATTATGCAAAAATAAACACAAACAGCATTTTAAGCATTTTAAACATGGTTGAAAGTAGCATAATATGAAACTAGACAAAATTCTAAGCATTTTACATATATAAATTATTTACATATGATGCACGGTTATTTAGATGTGAACAATGCAAGAATAATGGCATTCCTATAATTATACATGCACTGGAAAAATACTAAAACCAGAGAAGGAAAAAAACATACGTGGGCCGGATTGCGACACAGTGCAGCGGCCCAGGAAGAGATTTGGCCCGGCGGTTGAATGCAAAAAAACAGGAAAACAGAGCAAAAATAGGGGCCGGCTAGGACTTGATCCCACGACCTCCTGCGTGAAGGTGCAGCGTGATGACTAGCCGGGCAGAGATGCATTTATGGATTGGAATGGGTTCGGCTCTAGAATTAAGGGCTGGTCGAACTGATCTGGACTGAAGAATCAAGAGCAAAAAGGGAAATAGGGGCGCCTGGGATTTGAACCCTAGATCTCTCAAATTAGCATGCCCGACGATGATACCACTCTAGCCAAGGAATTGTGCTCAATTGGGGTGCAATAACTAATAGTTGATCCGAACAGCAAGTCATGGCTTCAGGCACGGACGGCAAAACTCTGGCGATGACAGCGAGCGAAGTCGGCGGCTTCTGCAGCAGAAGAGCACCGGCGTGGGTGCGGGATTTGCAGGGGAGGTAGATGCGCTGTGTGACGCATGCGTACAGAGGCTCGAGCATGGCACGGCGAGGCGGATGGCAGCGGCAGCTTGGTGGCCATGGAGCGAGAAGCGAGGCATGCTGCGGGCGTGGGCGTGCGCGTGTACAGGAGCTTGCGCGAGGCCGAGCCTGGCTTGGCCATGGCTACAGCCATGGCTGCCGGCTGGAATAGAGGTGTGCGGGACTCGTGCGTGTGCTGCGGCGGGTTCGGCGCTAGATCATCCATCAAGTCGAGCTTAACGGAACCAACCTGAAGAACAACCAACAGAGGCTGATTGCGCCGCGGCTGGCCAGCTGGGCGCGCACGGTAGTGTGCGCGTGTGTGCAGCGAGGAGTGTGCGCAGGTGCATGGGTGGTGCTGCATGTGTGCGTGGAGGCGCTGAGTGTGGGTGCTCGCGTGCATGGTCATGGTGACTGGAGTTGTGCACACGCAGATCGGCACCTGGGGAAGCGTACGACGAGGAGAACGGCATGAGGAGGGGCAGGGCATCACCGTGGGCTTGCTGGTGAAGACGGGCTCGTCGGGGAAGCAGAGGTGAGGGCGGAGGCACCGATCGGAGGAGACGGTGCCCAGTCCATGAAGGAGTCGAAGGAGAGGAAGAGGACATCGAGGAACTTGGCGTCTCCTGTTGGGGAACATAGTAATTTCAAAAAAAATCCTACGCACACGCAAGATCATGGTGATGCATAGCAACGAGAGGGGAGAGTGTTGTCCATGTACCCTCGTAGACCGAAAGCGGAAGCGTTAGCACAACGCGGTTGATGTAGTCATATGTCTTCATGATCCGACCGATCAAGTACCGAACGCACGGCACCTCCGAGTTCAGCACACGTTCAGCCCGATGACGTCCCTCAAACTCCAATCCAGTCAAGTGTTGAGGGAGAGTTTCGTCAGCACGACGACGTGGTGACGATGATGATGTTTTACCGACGCAGGGCTTCGCCTAAGCACCGCTACAGTATTATCGAGGTGGACTATGGTGGAGGGGGCATCGCACACGGCTAAAAGATCAAACGATCAATTGTTGTGTTTCTAGGGTGCCCCCCTGCCCTTGTATATAAAGGAGCAAGGGGGATGCGGCCGGCCAGGAGAGGGGCGCGCCAGGAGGAGTCCTACTCCCACCAGGAGTAGGACTCGCTCTCTTTTCCTAGTTGGATTAGGACTTGGGGGGAAAGAGGTGGAGGAGAAGAAGGAAAGGGGCGCGGCGCCGCCCCTCTCTCCTTGTCCTATTCGGACTAGGGGAGGGGCGCCAGCCCTTGCCCTGGCCGCCTCTCCTCTCTTCCACTAAGGCCCACTATGGCCCATTAACTTTCCAGGGGGTTCCGGTAACCTCCCGGTACTCCGGTAAAATCCCGATTTCATCCAGAACACTTCCGATATCCAAACATAGGCTTCCAATATATCAATCTTCATGTCTCGGCCATTTCGAGACTCCTCGTCATGTCCGTGATCACATCCGAGACTCCGAACAACCTTCGGTACATCAAAACATATAAAGTCATAATATAACTATCATCGAAACGTTAAGCGTGCGGACCCTACGGGTTCGAGAACTATGTAGACATGACCGATACACGTCTCCGGTCAATAACCAATAGCGGAACCTGGATGCTAATATTGGCTCCCACATATTCTACGAAGATTTTTATCGGTCAGACCGCATAACAACATACGTTGTTCCCTTTGTCATCGGTATGTTACTTGCCCGAGATTCGATCGTTGGTATCTCAATACCTAGTTCAATCTCGTTACCGGCAAGTCTCTTTACTCGTTCCGTAATACATCATCCCGCAACTAACTCATTAGTTGCAATGCTTGGAAGGCTTAAGTGATGTGCATTACTGAGAGGGCCCAGAGATACCTCTCCGACAATCGGAGTGACAAATCCTAATCTCAAAATACGCCAACCCAACAAGTACCTTCGGAGACACCTGTAGAGCACCTTTATAATCACCCAGTTACGTTTTGACGTTTGGTAGCACACAAAGTGTTCCTCCGGTAAACGGGAGTTGCATAATCTCATAGTCATAGGAACATGTATAAGTCATGAAGAAAGAAATAGCAACATACTAAACGATCGGGTGTTAAGCTAACGGAATGGGTCAAGTTAATCACATCATTCTCCTAATGATGTGATCTCGTTAATCAAATGACAACCCATGTCAATGGCTAGGAAACTCAACCATCTTTGATCAACGAGCTAGTCAAGTAGAGGCATGCTAGTGACACTCTGTTTGTCTATGTATTCACACATGTATTATGTTTCCGGTTAATACAATTCTAGCATGAATAGTAAACATTTATCATGATATAAGGAAATAAATAATAACTTTATTATTGCCTCTAGGGCATATTTCCTTCAGTCTCCCACTTGCACTAGAGTCAATAATCTAGTTCACATCGCCATGTGATTTAATACCAATAGTTCACATCACCCATGTGATTAACACCCATAGTTCACATCGACATGTGACCAACACCCAAGGGGTTTACTATAGTCAATAATCTAGTTCACATCGCTATGTGATTAACACCCAAAGAGTACTAAGGTGTGATCATGTTTTGCTTGTGAGAGAAGTTTAGTCAATGGGTCTGCTACATTCAGATCCGTAAGTATTTTGCAAACTTCTATGTCAACAATGCTCTGCACGGAGCTACTCGGGCTAATTGCTCCCACTTTCAATATGTATCCAGATTGAGATTTAGAGTCATCTGGATTAGTGTCAAAATTTGCATCGACGTAACCCTTTACGACGAACCTTCTTTTTTTGTCACCTCCATAATCGAGAAACATATCCTTATTGAACTAAGGATAATTTTGACCGCTGTCCAGTGATCTACTCCTAGATCACTATTGTACTCCCTTGCCAAAATCAGTGTAGGGTATACAATAGATCTGGTACACAGCATGGCATATTTTATAGAACCTATGGCCAAGGCATAGGGAATGACTTTCATTCTCTTTCTATCTTCTGCCGTGGTCGGGCTTTGAGTCTTAGTCAATTTCACACCTTGTAATACAGGCAAGAACTCTTTCTTTGACTGTTCCATTTTGAACTATTTCAAAATCTTGTCAAGGCATGTACTCATTGAAAAACTTATCAAGTGTCTTGATCTATCTCTATAGATCTTGATGCTCAAAATGTAAGCAGCTTCACCGAGGTCTTTCTTTGAAAAACACCTTTCAGACACTCCTTTATGCTTTGCAGAATAATTCTACATTATCTCTGATCAACAATATGTCATTCATATATACTTATCAGAAATGCTATAGTGCTCCCACTCACTTTATTGTAAATACAGGCTTCACCGCAAGTCTGTATAAAACTATATGCTTTGATCAACTTATCAAAGCGTATATTACAACTCCGAGATGCTTGCACCAGTCCATAGATGGATCGCTGGAGTTTTCATATTTTGTTAGCATCTTTAGGGTTGAAAAAACCTTCTGGTTGCATCATATACAACTATTTCTTTAATAAATCCTTTAAGGAATGCAGTTTTGTTTATCCATTTGCCAGATTTCATAAAATGCGGCAATTTGCTAACATGATTCGGACAAACTTAAGCATCGCTATGAGTGAGAAAATCTCATCATAGTCAACACCTTGAACTTTGTCAAAAACCTTTTCGACAAGTCTAGCTTTGTAGATAGTAACACTACTATCAGCGTCCGTCTTCCTCTTGAAGATCCATTTATTTTCTATGGCTTGCCGATCATCGGGCAAGTCAACCAAAGTCCACACTTTGTTCTCATACATGGATCCCATCTCAGATTTCATGGCCTCAAGCCATTTCGCGGAATCTGGGCTCATCATCGCTTCCTCATAGTTCGTAGGTTTGTCATGGTCAAGTAACATGAACTCCAGAAGAGGATTACCGTACCACTCTGGTGTGGAACATACTCTGGTTGACCTACGAGGTTCGGTAGTAACTTGATTCGAGCTTAAAGGAACCAACCTGAAGAACAACCAACAGAGGCTGATTGCGCCGCGGCTGGCCAGCTGGGCACGCACGACAGTGTGCGCGTGTGTGCAGCGTGGAGTGTGCGCAGGTGCATGGGTGGTGCTGCGTGTGTACGTGGAGGCGCTGAGTGTGGGTGCTCGCGTGCGTGGCCATGGTGACTGGAGTTGTGCACACGCAGATCGACACCTAGGGAAGCGTACGACAAGGAGAAAGGCATGAGGAGGGGCAGGGCGTCACCGTGGGCTTGCTGGTGAAGACAGACTCGTCGGGGAAGCAGAGGTGAGGGCGGAGGCACCGATCGGAGGAGATGGTGCCCAGTCCATGAAGGAGTCGAAGGAGAGGAAGAGGACGTCGAGGATCTTGGCGTCTCCTGTTGGGGAACGTAGTAATTTCAAAAAAATTCCTACGCACACGCAAGATCATGGTGATGCATAGCAACGAGAGGGGAGAGTGTTGTCCACGTACCCTCGTAGACCGAAAGCGGAAGCGTTAGCACAACGCGGTTGATGTAGTCATACGTCTTCACGATCCGACCGATCAAGTACCGAACGCACGGCACCTCCGAGTTCAGCACACGTTCAGCCCGATGACGTCCCTCGAACTCCAATCCAGCTAAGTGTTGAGGGAGAGTTTCGTTAGCACGACGACGTGGTGACGATGATGATGTTCTACCGACGCAGGGCTTCGCCTAAGCACCGCTACAGTATTATCGAGGTGGACTATGGTGGAGGGGGGCACCGCACAGGGCTAAAAGATCAAACGATCAATTGTTGTGTTTCTAGGGTGCCCCCTGCCCCTGTATATAAAGGAGCAAGGGGGGTGCACCGGCCAGGAGAGGGGGCACGCCAGGAGGAGTCCTACTCCCACCAGGAGTAGGACTCCCTCCCTTTTCCTAGTTGGATTAGGACTTGGGGGGAAAGAGGTGGAGGAGAAGAAGGAAAGGGGGGTGGCGCCGCCCCTCTCTCCTTGTCCTATTCGGACTAGGGGGAGGGGCGCGTGGCCCTTGCCCTGGCCACCTCTCCTCTCTTCCACTAAGGCCCACTATGGCCCATTAACTTTCCAGGGGGTTCCGGTAACCTCCCGGTACTCCGGTAAAATCCCGATTTCACCCGGAACACTTCCGATATCCAAACATAGGCTTCCAATATATCAATCTTCATGTCTCGACCATTTCGAGACTCCTCGTCATGTCCGTTATCACATCCGAGACTCCGAACAACCTTCGGTACATCAAAACATATAAATTCATAATATAACTGTCATCGAAACGTTAAGCGTGCGGACCCTACGGGTTCGAGAACTATGTAGACATGACCGAACACGTCTCCGGTCAATAACCAATAGCGGAACCTGGATGCTCATATTGGTCCCTACATATTCTACGAAGATCTTTATCGGTCAGACCGCATAACAACATACGTTGTTCCCTTTGTCATCGGTATGTTACTTGCCCGAGATTCGATCGTCGGTATCTCAATACCTAGTTCAATCTCGTTACCGGCAAGTCTCTTTACTCGTTCCGTAATACATCATCCTGCAACTAACTCATTAGTTGCAATGCTTGCAAGGCTTAAGTGATGTGCATTACCGAGAGGGCCCAGAGATACCTCTCCGACAATCGGAGTGACAAATCCTAATCTCGAAATACGCCAACCCAACAAGTACCTTCGGAGACACCTGTAGAGCACCTTTATAATCACCCAGTTACGTTGTGACGTTTGGTAGCACACAAAGTGTTCCTCCGGTAAACGGGAGTTGCATAATCTCATAGTCATAGGAACATGTATAAGTCATGAAGAAAGCAATAGCAACATACTAAACGATCGGGTGCTAAGCTAACGGAATGGGTCAAGTCAATCACATCATTCTCCTAATGATGTGATCCCGTTAATCAAATGACAACTCATGTCTATGGTTAGGAAACATAACCATCTTTGATCAACGAGCTAGTCAAGTAGAGGCATACTAGTGACACTCTATTTGTCTATGTATTCACACATGTATTATGTTTCCGGTTAATACAATTCTAGCATGAATAATAAACATTTATCATGATATAAGGAAATAAATAATAACTTTATTATTGCCTCTAGGGCATATTTCCTTCAGTCTCCCACTTGCACTAGAGTCAATAATCTAGTTCACATCGCCATGTGATTTAATACCAATAGTTCACATCACCATGTGATTAACACCCATAGTTCACATCGACATGTGACCAACACCCAAGGGGTTTACTATAGTCAATAATCTAGTTCACATCGCTATGTGATTAACACCCAAAGAGTACTAAGGTGTGATCATGTTTTGCTTGTGAGAGAAGTTTAGTCAATGGGTCTGCTACATTCAGATCCGTAAGTATTTTGCAAACTTCTATGTCAACAATGCTCTGCACGGAGCTACTCGGGCTAATTGCTCCCACTTTCAATATGTATCCAGATTGAGATTTAGAGTCATCTGGATTAGTGTCAAAATTTGCATCGACGTAACCCTTTACGACGAACCTTCTTTTTTTGTCACCTCCATAATCGAGAAACATATCCTTATTGAACTAAGGATAATTTTGACCGCTGTCCAGTGATCTACTCCTAGATCACTATTGTACTCCCTTGCCAAAATCAGTGTAGGGTATACAATAGATCTGGTACACAGCATGGCATATTTTATAGAACCTATGGCCAAGGCATAGGGAATGACTTTCATTCTCTTTCTATCTTCTGCCGTGGTCGGGCTTTGAGTCTTAGTCAATTTCACACCTTGTAATACAGGCAAGAACTCTTTCTTTGACTGTTCCATTTTGAACTATTTCAAAATCTTGTCAAGGCATGTACTCATTGAAAAACTTATCAAGTGTCTTGATCTATCTCTATAGATCTTGATGCTCAAAATGTAAGCAGCTTCACCGAGGTCTTTCTTTGAAAAACACCTTTCAGACACTCCTTTATGCTTTGCAGAATAATTCTACATTATCTCTGATCAACAATATGTCATTCATATATACTTATCAGAAATGCTATAGTGCTCCCACTCACTTTATTGTAAATACAGGCTTCACCGCAAGTCTGTATAAAACTATATGCTTTGATCAACTTATCAAAGCGTATATTACAACTCCGAGATGCTTGCACCAGTCCATAGATGGATCGCTGGAGTTTTCATATTTTGTTAGCATCTTTAGGGTTGAAAAAACCTTCTGGTTGCATCATATACAACTATTTCTTTAATAAATCCTTTAAGGAATGCAGTTTTGTTTATCCATTTGCCAGATTTCATAAAATGCGGCAATTTGCTAACATGATTCGGACAAACTTAAGCATCGCTATGAGTGAGAAAATCTCATCATAGTCAACACCTTGAACTTTGTCAAAAACCTTTTCGACAAGTCTAGCTTTGTAGATAGTAACACTACTATCAGCGTCCATCTTCCTCTTGAAGATCCATTTATTTTCTATGGCTTGCCGATCATCGGGCAAGTCAACCAAAGTCCACACTTTGTTCTCATACATGGATCCCATCTCAGATTTCATGGCCTCAAGCCATTTCGCGGAATCTGGGCTCATCATCGCTTCCTCATAGTTCGTAGGTTTGTCATGGTCAAGTAACATGAACTCCAGAAGAGGATTACCGTACCACTCTGGTGCGGAACATACTCTGGTTGACCTACGAGTTTCGGTAGTAACTTGATCCAAAGCTTTCATGATCATCATCATTAACTTCCTCACTAATTGGTGTAAGCATCACTGGAACTGATTTTAGTGATGAACTACTTTCCAATTCGGGAGAAGGTACAATTACCATATCAAGTTCTACTTTCCTCCCACTCACTTCTTTCGAGAGAAACTCCTTCTCTAGAAAGGATCCATTTTTAGCAACGAATATCTTGCCTCCGGATCTGTGATAGAAGGTGTACCCAACAGTAACTTTTGGGTATCCAATGAAGACACACTTTTCCGATTTGGGTTTGAGCTTATCAGGATGAAACTTTTTCACATAAGCATCACAACACCAAACTTTAAGAAATGACAACTTTGGTTTCTTGCCAAACCACAGTTCATATGGTGTCGTCTCAACAGATTTAGATGGTGCCCTATTTAACGTGAATGCAGCTGTCTCTCATACATAAACCCAAAACGATAGTGGTAAATTGGTAAGAGACATCATAGATTGTACCATATCTAATAAAGTACGGTTACGATGTTCAGACACACCATTACGCTATGGTGTTTCGGGTGGTGTGATTTGCGAAACTATTCCGCATTGTTTCAAATGAAGACCAAACTCGCAACTCAAATATTCTCCTCCACGATCAGATCGTAGAAACTTTATTTTCTTGTTATGATGATTTTCCACTTCACTCTAAAATTCTTTGAACTTTTCAAATGTTTCAGACTTATGTTTCTTCAAGTAGATATACACATATCTGCTCAAACCATGTGTGAATGTCAGAAAACAATGATACCCGCCGTGAGTCTCAACACTCATTGGACCACATACATCAGTATGTATGATTTCCAACAAATCTGTTGCTCGCTCCATTGTTCCGGAGAATGGAGTCTTAGTCATCTTGCCCATGAGGCATGGTTCGCAAGCATCAACTGATTCATAATCAAGTGATTCCAAAAGCCCATCAGCATGGATTTTCTTCATGCGCTTTACACCAATATGACCTAAACGGCAGTGCCACAAATAAGTTGCACTATCATTATTAACTTTGCATCTTTTTGGCTTCAATATTATGAAAATGTGTATCACCATGATCGAGATCCAACTAACCATTTTCATTGGGTGTATGACCATCGAAGGTTTTATTCATGTAAACAGAACAACAATTATTCTCTGACTTTAAATTAATAACCGTATTGCAATAAACATGATCAAATCATATTCATGCTCAACACAAACGCCAAATAACATTTATTTAGGTTTAACACTAATCCCGAAAGCATAGGGAGTGTGCGATGATGATCATATCAATCTTGGAACCACTTCCAATACACATCGTCATTTCACCCTCAACTAGTCTCTGTTTATTTTGTAACTCCTGTTTCGAGTTACTAATTTTTAGCAACTGAACAAGTATCAAATACCCAGGGGCTACTATAAACACTAGTAAGGTACACATGAATAATCTGTATATCAAATGTACCCTTGTTCACTTTACCATCCTTCTTATCCACCAAATATCCAGGGCATTTACGCTTCTAGTGACCATTTCCTTTGCTGTAGAAGCACTTAGTCTCAAGCTTAGGTCCTGACTTGGGCTTCTTCACTTTGAGCAGCAACTTGCTTGTCGTTCTTCTTGAAGTTCCCTTTCTTTCCCTTTGCCTTTTTCTTGAAACTAGTGGTCTTGTTAATCATCAACACTTGATGCTCTTTCTTGATTTCTACCTTCATCGATTTCATCATCGTGAAAAGCCTGGGAATCATTTTCGTCATCCCTTGCATACTATAGTTCATCATGAAGTTCTACTAACTTGGTGATGGTGACTAGAGAATTCTATCAATCACTATTTTATCTGGAAGATTAACTCCCACTTGATTCAAGCGATTGTAGTACCCAGACAATCTGAGCACATGCTCACTGCTTGAGCTATTCTCCTCCAACTTTTAGCTATAGAACTTGTTGGAGACTTCATATCTCTCAACTCGGGTATTTTCTTGAAATATTAACTTCAACTCCTGGAACATCTCATATGGTCCATGACGTTCAAAACGTCTTTGAAGTCCCGATTCTAAGCCGTTTAAGCATGGTGCACTAAACTATCAAGTAGTCATCGTATTAAGCTACCAAACGTTCATAACATCTGCATCTGCTCCTGCAATAGGTTTGTCACCTAGCGGTGCATCAAGGACATAATTCTTCTGTGCAGCAATGAGGATAAACCTCAGATCATGGATCCAATCCGCATCATTGCTACTAACATCTTTCAACTTAGTTTTCTCTAGGAACATATCAAAAATAAAACAGGGGAGCTAAACGCGAGCTATTGATCTACAACATAGATATGCTAATACTACCAGGACTAAGTTCATGGTAAATTTAAGTTCAATTAATCATATTACTTAAGAACTCCCACTTAGATAGACATCCCTCTAATCCTCTAAGTGATCACGTGATCCATATCAACTAAACCATGTCCGATCATCACGTGAGATGGAGTAGTTTTTAATGGTGAATATCACTATGTTGATCATATCTACTATATGATTCACGCTCGACCTTTCGGTCTCAGTGTTCCGAGGCCATATCTGTTATATGCTAGGCTCGTCAAGTTTAACCTGAGTATTCCGCGTGTGCAACTGTTTTGCACCCGTTGTATTTGAACGTAGCCTATCACACTCGATCATCACGTGGTGTCTCAGCACAAAGAACTTTCACAACGGTGCATACTCAGGGAGAACACTTGTACCTTGATAATTAGTGAGAGATCATCTTATAAAGCTACCGTCGAACTAAGCAAAATAAGATGTATAAAAGATAAACATCACATGCAATCAAAATATGTGACATGATATGGCCATCATCATCTTGTGCCTTTGATCTCCATCTCCAAAGCATCGTCATGATTTCCATCCTCACCGGCATGACACCACGATCTCCATCATCTTGATCTATATCAATGTGTCGTCACATGGTCGTCTCGCCAACTATTGCTCTTGCAACTATTGCTATCGCATAGCGATAAAGTAAAGCAATTATTTGGCGCTTGCATCTTATGCAATAAAGAGACAACCATAAGGCTTCTGCCAGTTGCCGATAACTTCAACAAAACTTGATCATCTTATACAACAACTTATATCTCATCACGTATTGACCATATCACATCACAACATGCCCTGCAAAAACAAGTTAGACGTCCTCTACTTTGTTGTTGCAAGTTTTACGTGGCTGCTACGGGCTGAGCAAGAACCGTTCTTACCTACGCATCAAAACCACAATGATAGTTTGTCAAGTTAGTGTTGTTTAAACCTTCTCAAGGACCGGGCGTAGCCACACTCGGTTCAGCTAAAGTTGGAGAAACTGACACCCGCCAACCACCTGTGTGCAAAGCACGTCGGTAGAACCAGTCTCGTGTAAGCGTACGCGTAATGTCGGTCCAGGCCGCTTCATCCAACAATACCGCCGAACCAAAGTATGACATGCTGGTAAGTAGTATGACTTATATTGCCCACAACTCACTTGTGTTCTACTCGTGCATATGACATCTACGCATAAAACCTGGCTCGGATGCCACTGTTGGGGAACGTAGTAATTTCAAAAAAATTCCTACGCACACGCAAGATCATGGTGATGCATAGGAATGAGAGGAGAGAGTGTTGTCCACGTACCCTCGTAGACCGAAAGCGGAAGCGTTAGCACAACGCAGTTGATGTAGTCGTACGTCTTCACAATCCGACCGATCAAGTATCGAACGCACGGCACCTCCGAGTTCAGCACACGTTCAGCCCGATGACGTCCCTCGAACTCCGATCCAGCTGAGTGTTGAGGGAGAGTTTCATCAGCAAGACATTTCAACAATGGTAAAACAAGACCAGCAAATCCGCACGGATGTGCCGAGAAATCCCGATAGGAGCTGCGCATATCTCGTTCAAGGGGCACACCGGATGGGCAAGACATCGGGTTGGCATAAACCCTGGTTGTCCAGGGGGCGCCGGACATCCCCAGTTCGGACTAACACTTAGAGAAGCACTGGCCCGGGGGGTTAAAATAAAGATGACCCTCGGGCTCCGGAAACCCAAGGGAAAAAGGCTAGGTGAGGCAAATGTAAAACCAAGGTTGGGCCTTGCTGGAGGAGTTTTATTCAAAGCAAATTGTCAAGGGGTTTCCATAACACCCAACCGCGTAAGGAACGCAAAATCAAGGAACATAACACCGGTATGACGGAAACTAGGGCGGCAAGAGTGGAACAAAACACTAGGCATAAGGCCGAGCCTTCCACCCTTTACCAAGTATATAGATGCATTAATTAAATAAGAGATATTGTGATATCCCAACATATCCATGTCCAACATGGAACAAACTTCATCTTCACCTGCAACTAGCAACGCTATAAGAGGGGCTGAGCAAAAGCGGTAACATAGCCAAACAACGGTTTGCTAGGAAAAGGTGGGTTAGAGGCTTGACATGGAAATATAGGAGGCATGATATAGCAAGTGGTAGGTAGCGTGACATAGAAATAGAGCGGACAACTAGCAAGCAAAGATAGAAGTGATTTCGAGGGTATGGTCATCTTGCCTGTGATCCCGCAAGGAAGAAGAACGAGTCCATGAAGAAGACAAGCGGACGTAGTCGAACGGGTCCTCACAACTCTGGAACGAAACCGAAGCTAATGAGAGAAGCAACCCGGAAAGAAGCAAGCAACATAATAAATAAACAACTATCACATAAACATGGCATGATGCACAATCAAGTATGATGCATGTCCGGTTAAATGAAACATGGCATGGCAAAGTGCACAAGCAATACTACAAATTAAGTGGAGCTCAATATGCAACGAGTTGCATATTGACGGAACACCACAACAATTATTTAGTTCTCTCCCGTTTAAGTACTCAACAAAATTAAATGTTGGTTAGCATGGCAAGGGGTGAAGCAAATGAAAACAACCTATCTAGGCAAGTTTAAATGAGGCCGGAACGACAAGCAACAAGTCTGAAAAAATCCTCATGAGCATATATTAGATTTGGTATTGTTCTGCCCTAAAGCATATTTTAGAGTGGTTAAACATGCAAAGTAAAGCCACCATGTTAAACTAGGCATTTTTCTACCCCATTTACATATAAAGTTTATTAAAACCTGAGTTACGGTTAATTTGTTATGAAATAAAACATTTTAACATGGCATTATGCAAAAATAAACACAAACAGCATTTTAAGCATTTTAAACATGGTTGAAAGTAGCATATTATGAAATTAGACAAAATTCTAAGCATTTTACATATATAAATTATTTACATATGATGCACGGTTATTTAGATGTGAATAATGCAAGAATAATGTCACTCCTATAATTACACATGCACTGGAAAAATACTAAAACCAGAGAAGGAAAAAACATACGTGGGCCGGATTGCAACACAGTGCAGCGGCCCAAGAGGAGATTTGGCCCGGCGGTTGAGTGCAAAAAACAGGAAAACGGAGCAAAAATAGGGCGGGCTAGGACTTGATTCCATGACCTCCTGCGTGAAGGTGCAGCACGATGACCAGCTGGGCAGAGATGTAATTATGGATTGAATTGGGTTCGGCTCTGGAATACATGGCTGGTCGAACTGATCTGGACTGAAGAATCAAGAGCGAAAAGGGAAATAGGGGCGCCTGGGATTTGAACCCCAGATCCCTCAGATTAGCATGTGCGACGATGACCACCACGCTAGCCAAGGAATTGTTCTCAGTTGGGGTGCAATAACTAATAGCTGATCCGAACAGCAAGTCATGGCTTCAGGCACGGATGGCAAAACTCCGGCGATGACAGCGAGCGAAGTCGGCGGCTTCTGCAGCAGAAGAGCACCAGCGTGGGTGTGGGATTTGCAGGGGAGGTAGATGCGCTATGTGACGCATACGTACAGAGGCTCGAGCATGGCACGGCGAGGCGGATGGCAGTGGCAGCTTGGTGGCCATGGAGCGAGAAGCGAGGCATGCTGTGGGCGTGGGTGTGCGCGTGTACAGGAGCTTGCGCGAGGCCGAGCCTGGCTACAGCCATGGCTGCCGGCTGGAATAGAGGTGTGTGGGACTCGTGCGCGTGCTGCGGCGGGTTCGGCGCTAGATCATCCATCAAGTCGAGCTTAACGGAACCAACCTGAAGAACAACCAACAGAGGCTGATTGCGCCGCGGCTGGCCAGCTGGGCACGCACGGCAGTGTGCGCGTGTGTGCAGCGTGGAGTGTGCGCAGGTGCATGGGTGGTGCTGCGTGTGTGTGTGTGTGGAGGTGCTGAGTGTGGGTGCTCGCGTGCGTGGCCATGGTGACTGGAGTTGTGCACATGGAGATCGACACCTAGGGAAGCGTACGACAAGGAGAAAGGCATGAGGAGGGGCAGGGCGTCACCGTGGGCTTGCTGGTGAAGACAGACTCGTCGGGGAAGCAGAGGTGAGGGCGGAGGCACCGATCGGAGGAGATGGTGCCCAGTCCATGAAGGAGTCGAAGGAGAGGAAGAGGACGTCGAGGATCTTGGCGTCTCCTGTTGGGGAACGTAGTAATTTCAAAAAAATTCCTACGCACACGCAAGATCATGGTGACGTCCCTTGAACTCCGATCAAGCCGAGTGTTGATGGAGAGTTTCGTCAGCACGACGGCGTGGTGACGATGATGATGTTCTACCGACGCAGGGCTTCGCCTAAGCACCGGTATAGTATTATTGAGTCGGACTGTGGTGGAGGGGGGCACCGCACAGGGCTAAAAGATCAAACGATCAATTGTTGTGTTTCTAGGGTGCGGCCGGCCAGGAGAGGGGGCGCGCGGGAGTAGGACTCCCTCCCTTTTCCTAGTTGGATTAGGACTTGGGGGGAAGAGGTGGAGGAGAAGAAGGAAAGGGGGGCGCCGCCCCTCTCTCCTGGTCCTATTCCGACTAGGGGGGGGGGGCGCGGCCCTTGCCCTGGCCGCCTCACCTCTCTTCCACTAAGGCCGACTATGGCCCATTAACTTCACAGGGGGTTCCGGTAACATCCCGGTACTCCGGTAAAATCCCGATTTCACCCGGAACACTTCCGATATCCAAACATAGGCTTCCTATATATCAATCTTCATGTCTCGACCATTTCGAAACTCCTCGCCATGTCCGTTATCACATCTGAGACTCTGAACAACCTTCGGTACATCAAAACATATAAACTCATAATATAACTGTCATCGAAACGTTAAGCGTGCGGACCCTACGGGTTCGAGAACTATGTAGACATGACCGAGACACGTCTCCGGTCAATAACCAATAGCAGAACCTGGATGCTCATATTGTCTCACACATATTCTACAAAGATTTTTATCGGTCAGACCGCATAACAACATGCGTTGTTTCCTTTGTCATCGGTATGTTACTTGCACGAGATTCGATCGTCGGTATCTCAATACCTAGTTCAATCTCGTTACCGTCAAGTCTCTTTACTTGTTCCTTAATACATCATCCCGCAACTAACTCATTAGTTGCAATGCTTGCAAGGCTTAAGTGATGTGCATTACCGAGAGGGCCCAGAGATACCTCTCCGACAATCGGAGTGACAAATCCTAATCTCGAAATACGCCAACCCAACAAGTACCTTCGGAGACACCTGTAGAGCACCTTTATAATCACCCAGTTACGTTGTGACGTTTGGTAGCACACAAAGTGTACCTCCGGTAAACGGGAGTTGCATAATCTCATAGTCATAGGAACATGTATAAGTCATGAAGAAAGCAATAGCAACATACTAAATGATCGGGTGCTAAGATAACGGAATGGGTCAAGTCAATCACATCATTCTCCTAATGATGTGATCCCGTTAATCAAATGACAACCCATGTCAGTGGCTAGGAAACTTAACCATCTTTGATCAACGAGCTAGTCAAGTAGAGGCATAATAGTGACACTCTGTTTGTCTATGTATTCACACATGTATTATGTTTCCGGTTAATACAATTCTAGCATGAATAATAAACATTTATCATGATATAAGGAAATAAATAATGACTTTATTATTGCCTCTAGGGCATATTTCCTTCATCTCCAGCCTTGGATCGCCGCTGGAATGGGGTCGCCATGGAGAGGATCACGTCCATATATGGGCGCAGATTGGTAGAGGAATTCGACAGGGCCACAGAGAACATGCCGGAGAGGAACTTGAGCTATGCCGGCCGCGGGGACGACGACGGGCGTCGAAGATCTCTTTCGAGGAATAAGAAGAAACAGGGGAAGGGAGAGGCTGGCGGCGGCAAGGGTGGAAGAGGGAAACCCTAGGAGAGGGAGCGGGGAGGTCTTATAGGGGGCGCGGGCGCGGCTGACTCGCCATCGTGCCATGTGCGGGCGCCCCTGTGGGTTTTACCGTGAGAGAGAGAGAGAGCGAGCAAGGGAGGTGGAAGAAAAAGGTGAGGGGAAGAGGATGACAGGTGGGGCCAGCCCGGTGCATGTGGGAAAAATTACCAGGGGAGAGAGGAGTTGGGCTGGGTCGACTGGGCTGCTGCTGGACTCCTTCTCTCTTAGCCTTTTCATTCTTTTCTTATTTCCCTCAAGCAGAAATATGTTGAGAGAAAAAAGAGGGCTTAGAGGTAGAATATTTCAGAAAAGAAACTATCCTTGGAGCGCTGGAATCATGAACAAATAGAATAAAATGGTTTGGCAATTTTTAGAGATAGAAAAATAATTCAGTTTTGAATTAAATTCAAACTTGAGCCATTTTTGAACCCAACCAAAACATCTTCAAATTAGCTGAAAATTGGAAGAGATGGTGTAGGTATGGTTTACGGAATTTAGAAAGATAGTGAACATTTCTTTGGAGCAGAAAAATGCCACTTGCAATAATTGGGAGAAAAGAAAGAATTGGAAGCATTGACTTGGTTTTGATGAAACTTGGTGGAACCAAGTTGGAGCTTGAGAACAAGAAAAGGGAAGGAAAGAGGAAGAACACACCCAACTACACAAATGGAAACAAGGCAACATGAACATGGTGGATGCAAATGCACATGGCAACATACATGAAGATGGAATGCACAAAGTGAGAAGAAAAGATAACACAAGCATCATGATGCAACAATTTATTATGACAATCATGGCAACCCATACATGGCAACAACAAAATAAATGGAAGGCAACTGGAGCATCGGTCTCGGGGCATCACAGAGATCAACATGAGTAGCAAAAGATTCACAGAAAGAAGCTACTATCTCGGAGTCAAGTCCATATTTAGTGCTAAATTTACGGAAAATATCGGTATCCATAAAAAATTTAACACAATCAAACTTAGGTGTCATACCTGACTCCTTAACTTCGTCGAGATCCCAATCTTCAGAGTTGCATTTAATTCTTTCCAATAAATCCCATTTGAATTCAATAGTCTTCATTATAAAAGAGCCAGCACAAGAAGTATCGAGCATGGTGCGATTGTTATCAGAAAGCTGAGCATAAAATTTTTGGATAATCATTTCTCTTGAGAGCTCATGATTGGGGCATGAATATAACATTGATTTAAGCCTCCCCCAAGCTTGAGCGATGCTTTCTCCTTCGCGAGGCCAAAAATTATATATATAATTGCGATCACGATGAACAAGATGCATAGGATAAAACTTCTGATGAAATTCCAATTTCAATTGTTTGAAGTTCCATGATTCCATATCATCAAATAGCCTATACCATGTCAATGCATCTCCCTTCAAAGATAAAGGGAAGACCTTCTTCTTGATAACATCATCAGGCATACCTGCAAGCTTAAATAATCCACAAACTTCATCCACATATACTATGTGCTCATCAGGATGTAATGTTTCATCTCCTGCAAAAGGATTAGCTAGTAGTTTTTCTATCATACCCGAAGGAATTTCAAAGTAGACATTTTCATTTCAGTAGGTTGAGTAGGTTGAGGAGCAACTATTTGCTCTACTGGTCGGGGTGAAGATTCCCCAAACATGCCCCTCAGAGGATTACTTTCCATAGTAACAAGTGACAGTAAATTTCAGCACACTATATAATTTTTTTTCTTACCAAATTCCACCTACCAAAGGCGCTTCACTCCCCGGCAACGGCGCCAGAAAAGAGTCTTGATGACCCACAAGTATAGGGGATCTATCGTAGTCCTTTCGATAAGTAAGAGTGTCGAACCCAACGAGGAGCAGAAGGAAATGATAAGCGGTTTTCAGCAAGGTATTCTCTGCAAGCACTGAAATTATAGATAACAGATAGTTTTGTGATAAGATAATTTGTAACGAGCAACAAGTAACAAAAGTAAATAAAGTGCAGCAAGGTGGCCCAATCCTTTTTGTAGAAAGGACAAGCCTGGACAAAGTCTTATATGAAGTAAAGCGCTCCTGAGGACACATGGGAATTATCGTCAAGCTAGTTTTCATCACGTTCATATGATTCGCGTTCGGTACTTTCATAATCAGATATGTGGGTGGACCTGTGCTTGGGTGTTGTCCTTACTTGGACAAGAATCCCACTTATGATTAACCCCCATTGCAAGCATCCGCAACTACAACAGAAGTATTAAGTTAAACCTAACCATAGCATGAAACATATGGATCCAAATCAGCCCCTTACGAAGCAACACATAAACTAGGGCTTAAGCTTCTGTCACTCTAGCAACCCACCATCTACTTATTACTTCCCAATGCCTTCCTCTAGGCCCAAATAATGGTGAAGTGTCATGTAGTCGACGTTCACATAACACCACTAGAGGAGAGAAAACATACATCTCATCAAAATATCGAATGAATACCAAGTTCACATGACTACTAATAACAAGACTTCTCCCATGTCCTCAGGAACAAACGTAACTACTCACAAAGCATATTCATGTTCATAATAAGAGGGGTATTAATATTCATATAGGATCTAAACATATGATCTTCCACCAAATAAACCGGCTAGCATCAACTACAAGGAGTAATCAACACTATTAGCAACCTATAGGTACCAATCCCAGACTGAGAGATAGGAATTGGATACAAGAGATGAACTAGGGTTTGAGAGGAGATGGTGCTGGTGAAGATGTTGATGGAGATTGACCCCCTCCCGATGAGATGATCGTTGGTGATGACGATGGTGATGATTTCCCCCTCCCGGTGGTAAGTTTCCCCAGCAGAACAGCTCCGCCGGAGCCCTAGATTGGTTCCACCAAGGTTCCGCCTTGTGGCGGCGGAGCCTTGTCCCGAAAGCTTGCTTATGATTTTTGTCCTAAACGAAAGACTCCATATAGTAGAAGATGGGCATCGGAGGGCCACCAGGGGGCCCACAAGGCAAGGGGCGCACCCGGGGGGGTAGAGCGTGCCCCCCACCCTCATGGCCAGGGTGTGGGCCCCCTCTGGAACTTCTTGCGCTCAGTATTTTTATATATTCTGAAAATAGCTTCCGTGAAGTTTCACGACTTTTGGAGCTGTGCAGAATAGGTCTCTAATATTTGCTCCTTTTCCAGCCCAGAATCCCAACTGTCGGCATTCCCCCTCTTTATGTAAACCTTGTAAAATAAGAGAGAATAGGCATAAGTATTATGACATGATGTGTAATAACAGCCCATAATGCAATAAATATTGATATAAAAGCATGATGCAAAATGGACGTATCATGATGCAACCTCAATTCCACTTTTTATGTACTTTTCTTTTATAAACCAAACTAGTGATAAAACAAGAAAATAAAAGATTCAATTGCAAGATCTAAAGATATACCTTCATGCACTCACCTCCCCGGCAACGGCGCCAGAAAAGAGCTTCGTTGACGGGATGTGAGTGCCACTTACCTAGCCTCCCCAACAACGGTGCCAGAAAAGAGCTTGATGTCTACTACGCAACTTTATTCTTGTAGACACGTGTTGGGCCTCTAAGCGCAGAGTTTTGTAGGACAGTAGCAATTTTCCCTCAAGTGGATGACCTAAGGTTTATCAATGCATGGGAGGCGTAGGATGAACATGGTCTCTCTCAAGCAACCCTGCAATCAAATACAAGAGATCTCTTGTGTCCCCAACACACCCAATACAGTGGCAATTTGTATAGGTGCACTAGTTCGGCGAAGAGATGGTGATAAAAGTGTAATATGGATGGTAGAAATATACTGTTATAATCTTAATAAATAAAAATAGCAAGGTAGCAAATAGTAAACAGGCACAAAAAGGGTATTGCAATGCTTGAAAATGAGGCCTAGAGTCCGTACTTTCTCTAGTGCAATCTCTCAATAGTGCTAATATAATTGGATCATATAACCATCCCTCAACGTGCAAAGAAGAATCACTCCAAAGTTCCTATCTAGCAGAGAATATATGAAGAAATCATTTGTAGGGTACGAAACCACCTCGAAGCTATTCTTTCCAATCGATCTATCCAAGAGTTCGTACTAAAATAACACCAAATAATTTTAGATTCATAATACTCAATCCAACACAAAGAACTTCAAAGAGTGCCCCAAGATTTCTACCGGAGAAACAAAAGACGAGAATGTGCATCAACCCCAATGCATAGATTACCCCAATGTCACCGCGGGAATCCGTGAGTTGAATGCCAAAACACATATCAAGTTAATCAATATGATACCCCATTGTCACCACGAGTATTCATATGCAAGATATATAGCAAGTGCTCTGAAATCCATAGAAGTATTCAATCCGATAACAACGAAATCTCAAAGGGAAAAACTCAATTCATCACAACAAGACAGAGAGGGGAAAACACCATATGACCCGACTATATTAACAAAGCCCGCGATACATCAAGATCGGAGAGAGAGAGAGAGATTAAACACATAGCTACTAGTACAAACCCTCAGCCCCAAGGGTGGACTACTCCCTCCTCATCATGGCAGCCGCCGGGATGATGAAGATGGCCACCGGTGATGATTCCCCCCTCCGGCAGGGTGCTAGAACAGGGTCTAGATTGGTTTTCGATGGCTACAGACGCCTGCGGTGGCGGAACTTCTGATCTAGGGTTACCCCTGATGGTTTCTCTATTTATAGGATTTTTTTGGCGTTGGTTTCATGCTAAGATGGGCTTCGAGGTGAGCACAATCCATCGGGGCAAGCCAGGCGCGCCCTGGTGGGTTGTGCCCTCCTTGTGGCTCTTCTGGCCCTCTCACAAAGCTTCAGGGGTCTCTTTTGTTCCAAAAAAATCGTCAAAAAGTTTCAGCTCATTTGGAGAACTTTCATTTCTGCACAAAAAACAACACCATGGTAGTTCTGCTGAAAACAACATGAGTCCGGGTTAGTTCCATGCAAATCATACCAAAACCATATAAAATTGTTGTAAACATGGCATGAATACTTCATAAATTATAGATACGTTGGAGACGTATCACTCCTGTAGGATCGAAAGTATGTCTAGAGGGGGGGTGATTAGACTACTTGACCAAATAAAAATCTAGCCTTTTCCCAATTTTAGTTCTTGGCAGATTTTAGCTATCTTAGCACAAGTCAAGCAATCTCCACACAATTCAAGCAAGCATGCAAAAGAGTATATGAGCAGCGGAAAGTAAAGCATGCAACTTGCAAGAATGTAAAGGGAAGGGTTTGGAGGATTCAAACGCAATTGGAGACACGGATGTTTTTGTCGTGGTTCCGATAGGTGGTGCTATCGTACATCCACGTTGATGGAGACTTCAACCCACGGAGGGTAACGGTTGCGCGAGTCCACGGAGGGCTCCACCCACGAAGGGTCCACGAAGAAGCAACCTTGTCTATTCCATCACGGCCGTCGCCCACGAAGGACTTGCCTCACTAGCGGTAGATCTTCACGAAGTAGGCGATCTCCTTGCCCTTACAAACTCCTTGGTTCAACTCCACAATCTTGTCGGAGGCTCCCAAGTGACACCTAGCCAATCTAGGAGACACCACTCTCCAAGAAGTAACAAATGGTGTGTTGACGATGAACTCCTTGCTCTTGTGCTTCAAATGATAGTCTCCCCAACACTCAACTCTCTCTCATGGGATTTGGATTTGGTGGAAAGAAGATTTGAGTGGAAAGCAACTTGGGGAAGGCTAGAGGTCAAGATTCATATGGTTGGAATGGAATATCTTGACCTCAACACAAGTGTAGGTGGTTCTCTCTCAGAAAATGTGTATTGGAAGTGTAGGTATGTTCTGATGGCTCTCTCCACAAATGAAGAGTGGGTGGAGGGGTATATATAGCCTCCACACAAAATCTAACCGTTACACACAATCTGCCAAACTCGGTGGGACCGAATGGTTAAACTCGGTCGGACCAATTCAGCAAACCTAGTGACCGTTAGGATTTTCGGTGGGACTGAGATGCAACTCGGTAGGACCGATATGGTTAGGGTTAGGGCATAACGTAATCTCGGTGTGACCGATTACACAAACTCGATGGGACCGATTTTGGTAATAAGCTAACCAGAGAGTTGGTCAGGTAAACTCGGTTGGACCGATTGGCTCATCTTGGTGAGACCGAAATGTTACAAAAGGGAAACAGAGAGTTTACATTGCAATCTTGGTGGGACCGATCGCTCATCTCGGTAAGACCGAAACGTTACGAAGGGAAACAGAGAGATTACAATCCCATCTCGGTGAGACCGAGATCCCTATCGATGACACTGATTTGCCTAGGGTTTGTGCCAGTGGCTATGACATTTGAAACTCGGTGGCACCGGATAGAAAGAATCGATGGGGCCGAGTTTGACTTTTGGTTTAGGTCATATGTGGATGTGGGAAGGTAGTTGAGAATTTTGGAGCATATCACAAGCATTTTGAGAAAGCAAGCCATTAAGCAACACCTCATCCCTCGTTGATAGTATTGGCTTTTCCTATAGACTCAATCTGATCTTGGATCACTAAAATATAAAATGTAGAGTCTTGAGCTTTAAGCTTGAGCTAAACTTTTTATCCTTAGAATTTTGAGGGATCCACTTTCCTCATCCATGCCATGCCATTCATTGAGCTTTTCCTGAAATATTAATCTTGGAATAATGTTAGCTCAATGAGCTATATGTTGTTAGGAATTACCAAAACCACCCAGGGATAGTTGCACTTTCAATCTCCCCCTTTTTGGTAATTGATGACAACATATAGATCAAAGCTTCGACAAATGATAATAAGAGTGAAAGATATTGTCGCTTTGAGAAGTATGTGAAAAGCAAGAGCTCCCCCTAAATTTGTGCATATCTTAAGATTTGCTTTGGACTGCAAATGCACAATGAGTTAGGATCATGGATTACTCTTCCATATCACATACATCTTGGTGGAGCGCTCAAAATAATAAAGATTGAATACATGCACTCATCACCAAGCAAAGTGAATGATCATATAAGGATAAGTAAGATAATATCATCTAACAAGCATAAGTGTAGCTTATGATCAACCACATGATCATCAATGTCTCACAAATAATAGCATAGTATCTCAAGCAATCAAAAGACAAACAAAGTTCAACCATCAAAGCAAGAGAGAATAAAAAGCAACGCTCTCTCTCGAAGCCTATGATCTATACATGTTTCTCCCCCTTTGGCAACAAGTTACCAAAAAGTTCATAGAAAATGCATAGCACTAAAACGTCTCTCAAGCTTGGTCTTCAGGTGGTGGCATAGAGATGGCTCCTTGGACGAAGACTTCATTTGATGTGGATGGAGCTGAAGGAGTTGGTGCTGGAGCTGGTTGCGCTGAAGCTATAGCTGGTGCAAATGAAGTGGCTCTAGTGTCTGGAACAGGTACTGCAGTTGACCTCTGAGCTCTAGGCACTCTGGCAAATGCATCAATGGTTGTTCTGCCCTTCCTCTCCTGCATATCATCTTGAAGTTGCTCCACAATAGACTGAATCTCAGTTACCTTCACATCCAAGTCATAGAATTTTTGCTCCATGATTCTTTCCAAGCTCTCCTGGTTTTGAGTCAGGGTGGCCAGTCCCTTCTCAATCCTCAGAGTGGATGCAATCAGGTAGCCAAGCTGATCTTGCTTGCTCTTCAGGAGATACTGAGATGCCTCCTCCTGGGTTGGCATCTTTGCAGCTTTTTCTGTTTTTGCCTTCTCTCTCTTGGCTTGTGCTTGTACTGAGGATGGTTCATCTTCATCCATAACCACTTGGTTGTCCTCAAAATCTGGATAGATGACAAAGTGTTCCTTATCCAACAGATATTTTCCTGTGCCCATCTTTGAGTTAATCAACCCCTGAATTTGTGGGGCATATCCACAACTTCTCTTTTGGTCTGCTGCTGTCCTCTTGATAGTCTCAACCATGAGGCTCATGACCTTGAATTTCTGTGGCACATCAAATATGTGTAGCAAATTAATTGCATGCCCTCTGATCATGTTGTGGTCACCTGACTTGGGCAAAAGAGTGTGCCTTAGGATCCAGTTGATCGTTGGCAGTCCTGACAGAAGAAAATGGACTGACCCAAACTTGAAAGTCTCAAGAGCTTTGTCTGGGATTTCCTTGTACATCTGTGACATACAATTGTGATCCATCTTTTTCTTGGCATAAACATCCAAGTCATCTTCACTTTCCTTTGGGGCATTGATCAGATTGGCCCATTCCTCAATAGTTGATTGGTATCTCGTTCCTTCAGACATCCAAACTATTCTGCCATCTGGATAGAAATGTGTTGTGGAGTAGAATTGCATAATGAGCTCATCATTCCAGTTTGTGAGCTTCTGCCCAACAAAGTCTGCAATTCCACACGCACTGAAGCTGTCATACACTCCAGGATAGTGTTCTTCATTCTCCTTCATGTAGGTCCAGTCGACCCACCTCATATCACACACTATAGGCTTCTTGTCCAACAAAATTGTCTCATAGAAATCCTACTGTTCCTTTGTGTGGAACCTGTAATCAACAGCAGCCCTTCTCCTGGTAGCATATGGATCTGACTCTCTCCATAGCCTCAACCCTGAGTCTCTCGTGATCTTCATGTTCTCAGCCACAGGATGAGCATCATTGTGGTCTGGAATCTTGGGTTTGAGCTTCCTCAGGACTTGTCCTTCATCATCTTCATGAGAAGCAACTTCAGGCACTGGGGCCTTGTTCTTCTCAGCAGCTGGTATACTCCTGGTATTCCTCTTAGGTGCACTCTTGGGCTTGGAGGCTGCTTTGGGTGCTTCTTTGGGCTTTGATGTTGTAGCCCCTGACTTTATAGCATCACCCATCAGCTTTTGTGCCTTGGGTGCTGGTGCAGCAACCTCTTCTTCCTCTTCCTCTTCAGAATCTCTCATGATTGAGGATCTCCCATGCACTCTAGTAGTGGTCTTTTTGATCCTCTCCTTCCCCTTCTTCCTTTTTGCAGTAGCCTCTTTGGGTTCAGATCCCAAAGGGACTTGAGTAGATGCTCTGGCCTTAGACATTGGAATTCTCTTTGCAGGAACCTTTTGCTTCATGCCTGGCTTGGTGGCAGCAGCAGTGCTATATTCCTTCTTAACCACTTTGTTCTTGGAAGTGGCCTCATCCTCAACTACCACATAGTCTTCATCCTCAGATTCAGAGGTCTTCTTCTTTCTGGCCCTGGTGGCAGCTTTGGGTAAGTTGCTTGGGGTGCTCCTGCTACCATCATCTGAACTGCTAGAGGGACTAGTGCCCTCACTCAGGTGAACCTGCTCCTCTGACCTGTTCTGGCTGTCACTCTGATCAGACATATTGCAAACACTGACAGCAGACCCTGTGAATAGATAAAGATGAGATAGAGTGGATGAGCATCACAAAATGCAGAGGTTTTTGCAAAAGAATGAGTCAAAAACTAAGTTTTAGTTTTCCACAGAAAGCATTTCGGATCAACCGATTTGTAAACTCGGTGATACCGAAGCAGCTGTTGGAACCTAAACTAGTGAACTCGGTCAGACCGAGTCACAGTTCGGTGGCACCGAGACTGCTAGGGTTTCACAAAGTCCTGAACTCGGTCACACCGATTTGCAATTCTCGGTCAGACTGAAAATTACATGTGCAATGGCCTGAGCCGAATCGGTGGTACCGAGTTCCACAACTCGGTGGGTCCGAGATGGTTTTGGCGGAAACCTAACCCTAAATTTTCAATTCAACTCTAATCTACGGAGTGTTTTGACTGGATAAGATCGTTTCAATCGTGGCAAGATTCATGGCAAACACAATGTGCTAGGAATCGGATTAAGGATGGCACAGTGATCAAGTTCATACCCTAGTTCGGCGATGAACTTGCTACGGCGGCAATGGCGGCAACGGCGGGAATGATTTCCGTTAACGGCGGCGGAGACCAGCGGCAGGAGGCGACTGGCAACGAGGAAGACGATCCAGAGACCCTGGAGGCGGAGCGGGCTAAGCGCGGGTCGAGGAGGTTCGAAAAGTTTTCCAAAATTTGACCCGTGGGTATATATAGCCCGACCCTGTCGGTGTGACCGAGTGGAACAACTCGGTGGCACCGAGATTCATAACTGCAATCAGTTACTGAAACTCGGTGTAACCGAAAGGTTCAAATCTGTTGCACCAAGATTGAAAACCTAGATCGACTTAGTGATCTCGGTATGACCGAAATGGATGAATCGATCAGACCGAAACGCACAAAGAAGTTTTGGAAGTTTAAGTCTATGAGAATCGGGGACTCCGAGTGCTCTTCACACAGAATGGTTCGAATCTGACTTGATCAAATTTTTTGATGTAGCATGAATAGAGTTTGAGACGAGAAAAGCATAGATAGCTAGAGAGGGTTCTTAGGCATTCTTGTCCATCCACTTGGCAAAAGAAAAGAAAACCAATCAATGAAAACAACAAGTGGATGTCCTCGAATGAGTAAAATGTGCAATCAACATGCTCACACAATAAAATGGCAATTGAAATATGTGGCAAAGCATGCACAACCAATTCTAGCATCTATCAAACAATTTGCGATGGCTAGGTCATCTATATATGAGTATATTGACTTTGGAGTCAAATGAGAACATTTGATCATAGGTCATACTCATCGTTTAAGCACAAGTGGGGTTACCACTTTTACATAAAAGCATTGTTGTGTTCACACCATTAGAGTTGCTTTAGCTCAATTCTTAGAGTAAAGCTCCCCCTAGATGTGAGATCCCCCCTAAGAGGGATGAACTAACCTTGGGTTTTGTTGATGATGACTTCATGTAGATGTTGAAGATGTGGATGCTCAATGTTGATGTAGATCATTTGAAGCTATCCATTGGAGTGAGTTGCACTTTCAATACCTACACGGGTTAGTCCCACAAGGAACAAACAAGGATATCCATAGACATAAAGTGATGCACACACATGATGATGTCTATGAAAGCTTTTAGGTTACCTTGTCCCTTGTCTTACCAACAAGAGGGTTTGTGACTCCTTGAACTAGTGTAGGATGTGGAAGTTGATTGCACTTGTTCTTGCCAAGATGATAAGAGTGAAGTATGTTGGTGGAGTCACCCTCAAGAACTCTCTAGTTCTTCTTCTTCGGGATCCACACCATCTTGATGGGAATCCTCGGTGTTGTAGTTGTACTTGATGAAGTGGAACTTGAAGTAGTCTTGGGAACCCACTTGACCAAGGCCTTAGGAGCTTCTTCAAATGCATCAATTTCCTCTTGAAGCTTGTCCTTGCCTTTTTGCTTGTGGTCTTGTGGTGGAAGATCATCTTGAGCTTGTGTCCCTTTGAAAGAAGTAGGATCATACTTCTCTTGTTGAGGAACAAACTTCGTCTTGGGGTATTGATCTTCTTCCCACTCAACTCCATTGGCATTGAACTTTCGTTCAAAACCAACACCTTGATTCTTCCGGTGCCTTCCTTGCTTGCGTACAATTTCCTCGAATTGCTTACTTCCGGCAAGGCTCTTGTAAACACCTTTCTCTATAATTCCTTCAATAAGCTATTTTCTTGCTCAAGTGTAACTTGTCTAAGAGAATCATTAGTGGAATCAAGAGAACTACTAGAAGCAACAATATTGGATTTAGCATGATTATTGTTACTACTAGAGGAAGAATCTTTCTTGTTCTTGTTACTAGACTTGACTTGAGGCATGTAAGTGGATAAGAGTAAACGCTTGGCAATGTAAGAAGAACTTTTCTTACGAAGATCATCATTGATTGCTTTTAAGAACTCATGCTCTTGCTCAAGGTTGAGCTTTTCAAAGCGTAATTTCTCATGAGTCCTTAAAAGTTCTCGATGATCTCCTAAGATAGTTTCATGAGCTAACTTAAGAGTGTTTAGTTCTTTAGTTAGAGACTCAATCTTCTCCTTATCATTGTCATTCGTTTTATCTTGATTAGCATGATTAATTGACGTTTCATCACAGTATTCATCACTAGAGTTGTCAACAAGTAAATCATCATCACCTAACAAGTCATCTTCATCACTATTGAAATCAACATACTCGGGGTGTGATACCTTTGGGCCTTTAGCCATGAAGCATGTTCCAACTCCTTCATTTGGTGAGTCAAATATGTCGTAGGAGTTGGTTATCACAAGTGCTAGACCGGCAACACCTTCATCTTGAGTATATTCGGAGTCGTAGTGATAGCTTCTCTCGGAGTGGTTGTCGGAGTCGGAGCCGGATACCCATTCACCAACATGAGCTTGATGTCTTCGTTTTGTGTAGGTCCTTGATGACTTGTCCTTTCTTTCCGAATCCTTGCTTCTCCGTGAGGGTCTTCGTTCATAACGATCATCTCTACTCCTTCTTTCTCTAGATGGTGATTCTTCTCTTCTACTTCTTCTCTTGGGAGAATCTTCTCTTCTCTTGTAGGGGGGCGTACACTCATTGGAATAGTGTCCGGGCCTTCCACAATTGTAGCAGTTTTGCTCTCGACTAGAAGATCTTTTGTCATTGTAGGACCTTGACTTGGAGCTTCTCTCTTTGCTTCTACTCTTGTAGAACTTGTTGAAGTCTTCACCATTAAGCTCAATTCTTCATTGAAGGTTTGTTTCTCACTCGATGATGTGGGGGCTTCACATGAGGCTTTGTAAGCACCACTTGATTTGTTGTGAAGTTCCTCTTTATCCTTGAGTGACATCTCATGAGCAACAATTCTTCTGATGACTTCCGTTGGCTTGAGATCTTTGTAATTTGGCATCATTTGGATCAATGTGCACACGGTATCATATTTTCCATTCAAGGCTCTTAGGATCTTCTTGATGATGAATCTATCTGTCAGCTCTTCACTCCCTAAGCCGACAATCTCATTTGTGATAAGAGCAAGCCTAGAGTACATTTCAACAACACCTTCACCATCCTTCATTTTGAACTTGTCAAGTTGACTTTGAAGCACACCCAATTTGGATTCCTTGACGGAGTCGGTACCTTCGTGCATATCAATCAAAGTATCCCAAATTTCCTTTACATTCTCAAGACGGTTGATTTTGTTGAATTCTTCGGGGCACAATCTGTTGAAGAGGATATCACAAGCTTGAGCGTTGTATTGCAGCATTTTCAACTCTTCCGCGGTGGCTTCACGGTTCGGTTCTTTCCCGTCAAAGAATTCACCTTGCAAGCCAATACACACAATAGCCCAAACGGTGGGGTTATGTCCAAGAATATGCATTTTTATCTTATGCTTCCAACTAGCAAAATTAGTGCCATCAAAGTAAGGACCTCTACGGTGATAATTTCCCTCGCTAGACGCCATACTCTCCTAGGTTGTGAAACCAAGGCTATGACCGCCAAAAGCTATGGAAATCAAAGCAAATGGAGACCAAAGCTTTGATACCACTTGTAGGATCGAAAGTATGTCTAGAGGGGGGTGATTAGACTACTTGACCAAATAAAAATCTAGCCTTTTCCCAATTTTAGTTCTTGGCAGATTTTAGCTATCTTAGCACAAGTCAAGCAATCTCCACACAATTCAAGCAAGCATGCAAAAGAGTATATGAGCAGCGGAAAGTAAAGCATGCAACTTGCAAGAATGTAAAGGGAAGGGTTTGGAGGATTCAAACGCAATTGTTATGTTTTTTTCGTGGTTCCGATAGGTGGTGCTATCGTACATCCACGTTGATGGAGACTTCAACCCACGAAGGGTAACGGTTGCGCGAGTCCACAGAGGGCTCCACCCACGAAGGGTCCACGAAGAAGCAACCTTGTCTATTCCATCACGGCCGTCGCCCACGAAGGACTTGCCTCACTAGCGGTAGATCTTCACGAAGTAGGCGATCTCCTTGCCCTTACAAACTCCTTGGTTCAACTCCACAATCTTGTCGGAGGCTCCCAAGTGACACCTAGCCAATCTAGGAGACACCACTCTCCAAGAAGTAACAAATGGTGTGTTGATGATGAACTCCTTGCTCTTGTGCTTCAAATGATAGTCTCCCCAACACTCAACTCTCTCTCACATGATTTGGATTTGGTGGAAAGAAGATTTGAGTGGGAAGCAACTTGGGGAAGGCTAGAGATCAAGATTCATATGGTTGGAATGGAATATCTTGACCTCAACACAAGTGTAGGTGGTTCTCTCTTAGAAAATGTGTATTGGAAGTGTAGGTATGTTCTGATGGCTCTCTCCACAAATGAAGAGTGGGTGGAGGGGTATATATAGCCTCCACACAAAATCTAACCGTTACACACAATTTGCCAAACTCGGTGGGACCGAATGGTTAAACTCGGTCGGACCGATTCAGCAAACCTAGTGACCGTTAGGATTTTCGGTGGGACTGAGATGCAACTCGGTAGGACCGATATGGTTAGGGTTAGGGCATAACGTAATCTCGATGTGACCGATTACACAAACTCGGTGGGACCGATTTTGGTAATAAGCTAACCAGAGAGTTGGTCAGGTAAACTCGGTGGGACCGATTCGCTCATCTCGGTGAGACCGAAATGTTACAAAAGGGAAACAGAGAGTTTACATTGCAATCTCGGTGGGACCGATCGCTCATCTCGGTAAGACCGAAACGTTATGAAGGGAAACAGAGAGATTACAATCCCATCTCGGTGAGACCGAGATCCCTATCGGTGAGACCGATTTGCCTAGGGTTTGTGGCAGTGGCTATGACATTTGAAACTCGGTGGCGCCGGATAGAAAGAATCGGTGGGGCCAAGTTTGACTTTTGGTTTAGGTCATATGTGGATGTGCGAAGGCAGTTGAGGATTTTGGAGCATATCACTAAGCATTTTGAGCAAGCAAGCCATTAAGCAACACCTCATCCCTCCTTGATAGTATTGGCTTTTCCTATAGACTCAATGTGATCTTGGATCACTAAAATATAAAATGTAGAGTCTTGAGCTTCAAGCTTGATCCAAACTTTTTGTCCTTAGAATTTTGAGGGATCCACTTTCCTCATCCATGCCATGCCATTCATTGAGCTTTTCCTGAAATATTAATCTAATAATGTTAGCTCAATGAGCTATTTGTTGTGAGGAATTACCAAAACCACCCAGGGATAGTTGCACTTTCAACTCCCTTCTCCCCAGCCGCAAAACCTCAGCCCCTGCTCCATGGCGCCCCCACCACACCAAATTCACCGCCGCCCTCTTCCCCAATGCCGGAGCCGCTGTCCGTTTGCCATCATGCACTGGGCTGTGTGCCTCTTACTCCATGCAGCCAGAGCTGCCTTGACAATGACCGCGTGAACCGTACGGGAGCCGATTCACTCGCGCCGTTGTGCACGGCGCCTGAGCGGCTCCAACTTTTGATGCATCCAGGGCCATGGCGCTGCTTCCCCGTAGACATCGACTGTCGCGACATATCTGCTTTCCTGCTGCTAGGAGCCACCGCAACCGTGCCGACCTCACTAACTCAGCAGCTGGAGCTGCCTACTTCATCGGGCCGCAAGAAAGGTCGTACACTCATCTTAAATCACTTTATTTAGACGTCAGCCATCTGAATTTTTATTCTGGGCCAGTCGATTCCCAATGGGAAGCAGCACCCCTCGAGGCGGCGGAGCTCCTAGGCTACTGGTTGGCTGATGTCTATCGTAAGGGTGCGGGGGAGCAAGTTCGTCGCCGAAGCAGCGCTTAGGTGGCTTTCTTAGAGTTGCGTGGGTTGAAGGTACTGCCGCCGCCGAATATGGATGATGACGAGTATTTGTGGATTGGCCGGGGGCGGCGCAACTACGGCAGTGCGGTGGGGCGGGGAGCGGGGTTTTGGTTGGAGCTCTCGCAGCCAGGGATGGCAGAGGCAGGCTGCTTTGCCGGTGGCCGCTGGCTCTTCGGGGAAGATTCTGAACAGTGTTAGCCGGGAGGCACAAGACGACCATCAAGCCATCCGGCGTAGATCGGACAGTACCAAAATAAAATAAAATTGTGTGACCCCAATTTAGTTTTCAGTCAACAGATTTGTGACTACTCTCGTACCTTACTGTTGATCTCTTAGGGTATTTCTTCAAATCAGAGATATGTGTCGTCCTTAACATTATGCGTTTTCTGCATCTTCAGCCACACTGTCTTCCTTCTCACCGCAGCTGCTCCAACAAGGGAAGCATACACTAGAAGGGACCTATAGTCCCCACTCAACAGTTCCCTGCATTGAATGTGTATGCCCGACATGGACAGCCACAACAACTGCAGGGCCATCGATAAGTCAACACATGATGCTCACTCCTATGGATGGCGGCCAGATAGGTTGTACCCTCATCTTACTTGTGTGCAACATTTATGGCTTTTTTATTCATCTAAGCATGGAAAATAAATTATCACATTTCACTGTACATTCATGCTGATATCTTAAGAGTCTTGTTCAGGAGTTAACATTGGTCCATAGTTCAGATAAGAGACTTGTTCTTTAAGTAACGTTGTTCCATAGTTATCATCCATCAACCAATGCTATCCCACAGGCTGGTGATTATACCACTTCTAGTATTACCTACGTTGTTCTTTAATACTTTTGTGTGCCATCTAGTTAATCTCGAGTACAAACGATACATATTATGTAGCTTTCATCTGTGTTCTCCCTTTAGTTTTTGAGACCTGTTGCTGCTAGTTAAGCCCAACCCTACTATTTATGTCGCCTCCTACAGGCACTCATTACATAAATCTAACTACTAGTTGTCTTTCATGCATGTCAGATATAATTGCACACACTGATATATCCACAAGAACCTCACAGAGCAATGCAACGGCCAACAAACTTGACGTCAATGATACGCAATATGATGGAACATGTAAAGGCGGTTCTTCAGAAGACTTGCAGAAAGATGATGAATCCTATTCACCCCACAAGTTCCTTGCTCTAACTTGGCCCGTGCTATGGGTACAACATGCATATAATGTCCTGGAGTGCATCTACTCTATTGCAATGCCATGTGCTTAGCCTACTGATCATGCATGTAAATATGTCATGCCTTCCTGTTTTTCAGTACCTATTCCATTTATGATAACATGTTTTCAAATTCAAGTATTGTCATTCTACTCTGTCGCAATGCCATCTGCTTAGTTTGGACATCATGCTTCTGAATATCTTATGCATTGTTATTCATTACTATGTACTCCATCTGTCTACCATACCATTTTTTACATTGAAGTGTTGTTCTAGTGGTCTATTGCAATGCCATCTTAGTTTCCCAATCATACACGCATATGTTGCCTTAGTGCTTTTCTGTATGTATTACGATGTCATACAGTTTTACATTCAACTAGTGTGTTTTTCACTCTGTTGTCCTATCATATCCTTAGCTCTTACATCATACTCCCTCCGTCCGGACTACATGTCGCGCAAATGGATAAAAATGGATGTATCTAGAACTGAAATACGCCTAGACACATCCCTTTATTTCCGGATGGAGAGAATACATGTCAATATGTCATGCCTTTCTATTCTTCAGTACCTATTCCATCTCTCTGTCATAGCATGTTTTATAACTGAAGCACCATTCTTCTATATAAGGCATGCAAGGGGAAGACAGCTATGTTAGAATCTAAAGGGTTACAAACAAGGTCTTTGCAAAAGATCCAAACGCCAGAAGATAGTAAACCAACTCCAGTGTTCATAGATACTGCTCCAGCACAGATAAGCCCAACTCCTACTGATAATAAGCAGATTCAAGCGGCCAAAGAACTAGTCCGCTACAGTCCAGCAAAAATATGTCAACTCCATTCTAAAAAGTGTGTGCGTATCCTCACATCATGAAATTTTATAGCATTCAGATCATATTTTATACATGTTTCTTACCCATCTCTCTTTTAGAAAATAAGATTAAAGAGTAGAAGACTTTCTAAATTGGGATCGTGTTCGAGCAAAGTATCTTGAGGGAATTCTCTGTGCTCCAATGCTGATTTAAGTACCTGTTGTATATCACTATATTTTTACATCAACATGTATTTTGTTAATCGGCGTGAATCCAACCTTTATCTAATCTAAATTTACCTGTAGAAAAATGTATAATTAAAGGAGACAATGTTGATTTTTGTAAGGAAACTACCTGGTAGTTTTGCATACTGAGTTGCATGAGTGTACTATCTCATATCATGCACATTACTAAATTGTAGTGTTGTTCTGGTTGCCCAATCATTCATTGTATCAATGTTGCTTTCCTATTACCTTACTTGGCTAATGATAGTTGTGCCATATTGTGTTAATTTGGTGTAGGCTGGTGTGGCCTGGTTGCCCAAACGTTCGTTGTGTCAATGTTACTTTGCTATTATCTGACCTAGCCAATTATAGCAATGCTAGTGTGTTAATTTAGTGCAGGCTGCTAAAGATAATAAGACAAACTTTGAAAACAGCAATTCCAATAAATCTAGGCCAGGTAATATGGCAATAACTCTTGATTAATCTGTTCAGCTCCCCTCCTAATTTATGTTATTGTGACGCCCTCGATTTGACCGTACAGTAATCATACAAGCAAATGTGTACAATCAAGATCAAGGACTCACGGGGAGATATCACAACACAACTCTAGACACAAATTAAAATAATACAAGCTTTATATTACAAGCCAGGGGCCTCGAGGGCTTGAATACATAAGCTCGAATACACAAGAGTCAGCGGAAGCAATAATATCTGAGTACAGACATAAGTTAAACAAATTTGCCTTAAGAAGGCTAGCACAAAAGTAGCAACGATCGAAAAGGCAAGGCCTCCTGCCTGGGACCCTCCTAAACTACTCCTGATCATCGTCAGTGGCCTGCACGTAGTAGTAGGCACCTCCAGTGTAGTAGGAATCATCGTCGACGGTGGCGTCTGGCTCCTGGGCTCCAACGTCTGGCTCCTGGGCTCCTGGGATACATAAAGGGGAAAAGGGGGAGCAAAGCAACCGTGAGTACTCATCCAAAGTACTCGCAAGCAAGGAGCTACACTACATATGCATTGGTATCAATTAAAGGGGTAGTGTATGTAGACTGAATTGCAGAATGCCAGAATAAGAGGGGGATAGCTAGTCCTATCGAAGACTACGCTTCTGGCAGCCTCCATCTTGAAGCAATAGAAGAGAGTAGATGGTAAGTTAACCAAGTATCATCGTATAGCATAATCCTACCCGGCGATCCTCCCCTCGTCGCCCTATGAGAGAGCGATCACCGGGTTGTATCTGGCACTTGAAAAGGTGTACGTTGTTAAGTATCCGGTTCTAATTGTCATAACGTTAAGGTACAACTCCGGGTCGTCCTTTTACCGAGGGACACGACTATTCGAATAGATAAACTTCCTTGCAGGGGTGCACCACATTTCCCAACACGCTCGATCCCCTTTGGCCGGACACACTTTCCTGGGTCATGCCCGGCCTCGGAAGATCAACACGTCGTAGCCCCACCTAGGCACAACAGAGAGGTCAGCACGCCGGTCTAAATCCTATGGCGCAGGGGTCTTGGCCGATCGCCCATTGCACACCTGCACGTTGCGTGGGCGGCCGGAAGCAGACCTAGCCTCCCTAATACAAGAGCAGGCATTCCAGTCCAATCCGGCGCGCGCCGCTCAGTCGCTGATGTCACGAAGGCTTCGGCTGATACCACGACATCGAGTGCCCATAACTGTTCCCGCGTAGTTGGTTAGTGCGTATAGGCCAGTGGCCAGACTCAGATCAAATACCAAGATCTTGTTAAGCGTGTTATTTTGAAGTAACCGCGGACGCCGACCAGGGCCAGGCCCACCTCTCTCCTAGGTGGTCTCAACCTGCCATGTCGCTCCGCCACAGAGTAACAGTCGGGGGCCGTCAGGAACCCAGGCCCACCACTACCTGGATGGAACCACCTGCCCCTTCAGCCCCCACATCGAAATCACTTGCGGATACTCTATGAGCTAACCCAACTTTAGTCACCACATGTATCATATATTATGTATATAAGTATAAACCCATGATCACCTCCTGAGTGATCGCGGCCCGATAGTATAGCATGGCAGATGGACAAGAATGTAGGGCCACTAATGGAGTACTAGCATCATATACTAAGCATTTAGGATTGCAGGTAAAGGTAACAACAGTAGTAGCAAGGACAGGCTATACAACAGAATAGGATTTACCAAAAATAGTAACATGCTACTCTACTCTAATGCAAGTAATAGAGAGAAGAATAGGCGATATCTAGTGATCAAGGAGGGGGATTGCCTAGTTGCTCTAGCGAGTAGGGGTCATCAACAACGCAGTTGATCGGGGCACCAGCAACAGCGTCAGTCTCGTAGTCTACCCGAGAGAAGAGGGGGGAGAAACAATTAATACAATGCAAACATATGCATAACGATGCATGGCATGACAACGAGCGGTGCTAGGTGTGCCCTAACGCGGTAGGAGGTGATACCGGCGAAGGGGGAAACATCCGGGAGAGTATCCCCGGTGTTTCGCGTTTTCGGATAGATGAACCGGAGGGGAAAAGTTGCATGTTCTCTATGCTAGGGATGTGTGGCGGACGAACGGGCTGCGTATTTGGATTCGTCTCGTCGTTCTGAGCAACTTTCATGTACAAAGTTTTTCCATCCGAGCTACAGTTTATTTTATATTAGTTTTAAAAGATTTAATCATTTTTAGAATTTATTTAATTATTTTAAATCAACATTATCCAGAATAGTATGCTGATGTCACCATGATATCAGCATGACGTCACCAGTCAACAGGGCGTTGACTAGGTCAAACTGACGTGTGGGTCCCACCTGTCATACTCTGATTATCCTAATTAGGGTTTAACTAATCTAATTACCGTTTAATTAATTAACAATAGTTAATTAGGTTAATTAAACATAATTAATTAAGTTAAATAATTTAATTAATATATATATATTATTTATTTATTTATTAGATCTTTTTTAAAATGTTCTGGGGGTGCGGGGCCCCCGTGTCATTGGCCCATGGCCTTAGCGGGTGTGGGCTGAAGGGGTGCTCCGGTGCTGGCGCCCGCACCCGAGGCCAACAGAGGCGAGGGCGGGCGCGGTCGGGGCCTCGGCGGCTGGCGACGGCGACGGGAAGCCGGCGGGGCGGGGTTCGGCCGGCAGCGGGAGGCGGGGCCGGTGAGCTAAGGCGGTAGCAGGCCAACAGGGGGCGGTGCGGCGCTGGGAGGAGGAGGCGGGGCTGACGAGCCATGGCCGGCGCGGGCGGGAGCAGCGATGCAGAGGCAGGAGCGCTAGAGGCGGCAGTGGCTAGCGGCGCACGGGCGCCGGCGGCAGCAACAGCAGCCACAGCACGGGCGACACAAGCAGGCAGAGGCGGGCGGGCGAGGACGGCCAGCGGGCGCGCGAGCGCGTCGAGCGGCCGAAGCAGTGGTCGGGTCACATTGGCGCATGATCATAGCTAACGGCGTGCAAGGGCGCGGTATGCACATGGGGACGAGGAAGAAGGAGGAGAGGCCGGGGTTTGGCCTCACCGCATGGTGTAGGGGAGTGGCAGCGACTCGAGGAGGATGACGGCGATGACGGCGTGGTCGAGGCGATGGTGCAGCAGCGGGGCGGCATGCGTCGACGGCGTCCGGTGAGGAGGGGGTGAGGACGAGCGACGGAGACGAGGAGGCGTCACCGACGACAGCGGGGCGGCTCCGGCGGGGTTTCCCGGTGGCCACGGATGGAGCGCGCGGAGGTCGGGGAAGACGACGCAGTGCACGAGGGAGATGAAGGAGGCCGGGAGGTGCGGCGCCGGCGAGGTGGGGTCACGAAGGAGGATGGAGGCGCAGTGGGGCGGGGATGGGCGGCGTCAGGGGCATTTCCCCCGATTTAAATCGGGGGGAAACAGAGGGAGGAGAGGGGATCATGTGGGGGAGTGGTGCGGTTAGGGGATTAGGGTTTCGGCACCAGGGGATAAGGAAGTGGGGACGGGCCGGTCAGGTCAGTGGGCTTGCCAGTTGGGCCTTTTGGACCATTTGGCCAAGGGGGTTGTGTTTGTTTTTGTTTTTGTTTTGTCTTGCCCCTTTTTTATTTTCTTTTCCGTTTTAATTTAAGTTCCTCTTTTATTTTAGTTTTATAAACTATAAAAGTAGTCCCTACTGTAGTGTTAATAAATAGGCTACTGCCACATAAGTTTGTGCAACTAAATAAAATAGTTTAATATTTTATTTAATGTAAAAGGCATTCAACTAATTGTTTTTGCTACTGTTTAAAACATTCTAGAGTATTTTACACTTTTATAAAAGTCTGGTTTCTCCACCAAATTTACCTATGCAATGTTTGGTTCACTCCGAACATTTTAGTTTTATTATTTGAAAACTTTTATTGTTTGCTTTTGTTTGAAATTTGAAGTTTGAACTGGGTTTCGAGCTGATGCGAGTTTATCCACAGTAACTGAGGTGATGTGGCATCATTAGCGGGGGATCACTGTAGCTTAATTATGCGGGCATCACAGTTATGATGCGGTGGTCGAGACAGTCTCCACTATCAATAATACAATCCTGCTAAAATCGCCATCTGAATCTGTTTAGTTTCCTCTTTCTCGAATCCAATGAAAAATGTATGTTTGTGAACCAATTATTGGCTGAAGCAATGATGGAAATCGTGTAGGAATCAGAGGTGCACATTCTTGCCCAACAACAACTGATCAATGTTTTTAGAGACAGTGTAGCAAGGAAGGAAGAACTTACTCACATGCTTATGGGCGTCATCCGCGTTGAGGTTGCCGATTGTGAGGTTGTAGATCGTTAAGTTATGTTCATTTATTTGCACTGGAATCAATCTTTCATTTCCTAGTGGATGTAATTTCCTATAATATATGCTGGATGTGCTACGTTTTTCCTTGTATGCCGTACATTTGCTTAGTGTGCCTCGCATTCCAGCTAACTGGCTGCTAGGAAGCCAAAAAAGCAATGAAATTATTAGTTAGCACGAACAGTCGTCGGCCCTATATGAAGGATAGCGGCCACTGCCCTTAATGGGCTTCCCAATGGGCTTGCATGGGCCAAAATTCTCATAGGCCTTTGATTGATTGATTTTTGTCCCGTCCATAATTGCTCGTCGTAATGGGCTCAAATTATAGCTGGGCCGGAATTGACGTTATCTAATTGGGCCTACAGACATGTTCGAACATTAGCCGACCCATTAAGTAGATGGTCCGTAACCAAGCCGAAAGCTCTATTAGGCTGCTATAATTGAAACGAGCCAACAGTTAATGTTTGGCTGTGTTACCTCCTGGGTCGTTAATAGACCAACATCAAGGCAGGCAATAAGTGGGCCCATTCGATTTCACAGGCCGTTAATAGGTCGATACTAAGGTCGAGCTATATATGGCCCAACTGTATTGTGGGTCTTTAGCAGGCCAAAAGAGACAACGGGCTCATACTGGACCATGAAGAGCATGGGCCGCTAAGAGGATGAAAGTCCGGTTGGACTGTATATGGCCCAACTGTGTTGTGGGCCTTTAGCAGGCCGAAAGAGAAACTGGGCTGGTATTGAACCATGAAGAGCATGGGTCATTAAGAGGCCAAAACTCAGGTCTATCTGCAAATGGCCCAACTCATTTATGGGTCATTAACAGGCTGAAAGACACACCGGGCTAGAAATTGGCCCAGCAATAAAATATGTCGCTAAAAGGCCGAAAGACGTACATCCTTAAAATTGGCCCATCCCTTGAATTGGCCGTTAACAAGCCAAAACCACATCGGGCCGATATTGAGCCCAAACTTATAGCGGGTTGTTAACGGGCTCGAATTGTCGATGGGCTGCAATGGTGTCAAATAGTTAATGGGCCGTTGATGGGCCAAATTGGCACATCTCGTATTGGCCATGGGCTTAAATGGACCAGACACAAGTAGGCCCTATATGGGTCGGCCTGCTAATTTTGACTGGGCCGACCTCTTTCACCTAAATGGGCCACTGTTGGGCCTTGCCACGTGCCAACGTATCATAGGAGCCTCCCGTACAATGAGTGGATGACATCTGTCCCAACGCTGAGTCGACACGTGGATCCTTCGGCGAATGAGAATTTTACACGTGAAAAATCCCCGTTGGTCATGGCTATTAACAGGTTATCAGATCCAAACCGGAACCCGATAGCTTAACGGTGACCCGTTACGATGGACGCCACATGTCGGTTACCCTTGACAAAAACACTTCCATGACACGCCATTTATCATCATGGAAGTAGACACTTCCGTGATGATAATTTTGGTATTGTCATGGAACACTTTTACGACAGCATAGGTATGACTATCTTGATTCTATCATAAATTTTCATGGATATACATGCATGACAGAAAGCGTGACCTACTGTGACAAAAATGTATCATCACGGAAGTGTATTTTTTGTAGTGTAAATAAAAGTTCAAAATAAAGTAAAGGTAAATAAATTGCAACGAGGTATTTCTGGGTTTTTGGTTTTATAGATCTGAAAATAATATGATAAAAGTACACTCGGGGGCCATAATTTTCACTAGAGGCTTCTCTCTTGAAAGAACGCATACGGTGGGTGAACAAATTACTGTTGAGCAATGATAGAAAAGTGAATAATCATGACAATATCTAAGGCAATGATCATGAATATAGGCATCACATCCGTGATAAGTAGACCGAAATGATTCTGCATCTACTACTATTACTCCACACATCAACCGCTATCCAACATGCATCTAGTGTATTAAGTTAACAAGAACGGAGTAACACCTTAAGCAAGATGACATGATCTAGAGGGATAGATCCAATCAATATGGTAAAAACATCTTTTTATCCTTAATGGCAACAATACAAATACGTGCCTCGCTACCCCTTCTTGAGGAAACTACAAGATTGAACCCATCACAAAGCACCTCTCCCATTGCAAGAAAAATCAATCTACTTGGCCAAACCAAATCAACAGATCAGAGAGAAATACAGAGCTACCTTAATCATGCACAAAAGAGTTCAGAGAAGACTCAAATAATATATATAGATAATCTGATCATAAACTCACAATTCATCGGATCTCAACAAACACACCACAAAAGAATACTACATCAAATAGATCTCTAAGAACATCGAGGAGAACATTGTATTGAAGAGCAAAGAGATAGATAAGAAGACATCTAGCTACTAGCTATGGACCCGTAGGTCTGTGGTAAACTACTCACACATCATCGGTAGGGCAGCATGGTTGATGTAGAAGCCCTCGTTGATGTAGAGTACCGGAACAGGCCCCAAGATGGGATCTCACAAGGACAGAAGCTTGCGGCGGTGAAAAAGTTTTTTGTGTGTGTGCCCTCTAGTTTACGGGGAATATTTGGGTATTTATGGAGCTGAGATTAGGGTTAGGGGAGTCTCGAGGGGGCCACAAGCCTGGGGGCGCCCCCCTAGGGCGTGCCTCTAGGGCTTGTGGCCCTCTTGTGGCTCCTCTGGCCTCCCCCTAAACCTTCATGGTTGTCTTCTGGTCCAAGAAAAATCATCAACAAGTTTCATTCTGTTTGGACTCCGTTTGGTATTGATTTTCTGTAAAATACAAAAACAAGGAAAAAAACAGCAACTGACACTTGGCACTAGGTTAATAGGTTAGTCCCAAAAAATGGTATAAAATATCATAATAATGCATATAAAACATCCAAGATGGATAATATAATAGCATGGAACAATCAAAAATTATAGATACGTTGGAGACGTATCAGTGTGCCACCCGCTCCCTCGGGATGCTATGAACAGCTGGTAGACGAGGTCTGGTGACTACTCGATAGTTTAGTGTGTCGTGTTTTATGGCTTAGAATTAGAGCTCCAAAAGCATTTGGAGCACCACAGAGCATATGAGATGATGCAAGAGATGGAAATGATATTTCAAGCTCACGCCTGTGTGAAGAGGTATGAAGCCTCAGACGGTTCTTTAGCTGTAAGATGGAGGAGGACAGCTCGGTTAGTGAGCATGCACTCAAAATCTCTGGGTACGCCAATCGCCTCAAACAGTTGGGGGTTGCTATTCCTGATGAAGTAGTAATTGACAGGGTTCTTTAGTCACTGCCACCAATCTACAAGGGCTTTGTGATGAACTAAAATATGCAAGGGATGGAGAAGACACTCCTTGAGCTTTTGCAATGCTTAAAACCGTGGAAGTAGAAATAAAGAAAGAACATCAAGTGTTGATGGTTAAAAAGACCACCAGTTTTGAGAAGGGTAAGGGAAACAAAGGGAACTTCAAGAAGAACGGTTGCCGCTCCTGTCGTGGGTTTGTCATGGCAGATGTCCTCGTGAAAGGAATTAGTCGTGGAGCCATCGCAACGGGTTAGCTTAAAGGGGTTAAATTGGACAAGGGGACACGGGGAGTTTATACTAGTTCGGCCCCTTCGATGAAGGTAAAAGCCTACGTCTAGTTGTGATTGGTATTGCTAGCGTTTCGACGACCAGGGAGCGAGTCCGCTTTGACTGGCCCTCGAGTTGTTGTTTTCTGTCCTCAAACCGTGGCAGGGTCGTCCCTTTATATACACAGGTTGACGCCCGCTGGTTTACAGAGTCCCGAGGCCGGATCATAGAGGTGTCCGGCTCGGTCTCTATTCCTCTAACTTACAATACAAGTTTACATGATAAAGTCGGTTCACATCTACAGGCTTTAATCTGTCTTTGGGCCTTAGGCCTTCTTAAAGCGCCAGTATCTTCTCATCTTCATGGGCTTCAATCTTCATGGAGCTAATCCGGCCATGCCTAGCTGGTTTACCTCCAGTAACTATATCCCCAACATTAGGCCCCAGATTGATTTGAACATGTTCATGTCAATTCCCAATACTTAGAAAAATTCTTGCTCTGGCACCTTTGTATAAATCTGGTAAATCGCCGTGACGTCATCCTTTAAATCCATAGCCAATCGTTATGATGTTATCTACCCGTTGAAGCCAAAGATGCCCTTCATTAATGATCGTTTCAACCCTCGAGGCGTCATCCTTAATAACTATCCATTTCTAGCTCCTCGATTTACGCACCTATCACTTATCGGCTCACCTTATAAATAAGACCACGGGCCCTTCTCTTTATCCCCTTCGTCTTTGCTTCCCTCTTCTTCCTCCTTGCGACATCTCTGTCCCTGAGTGCCGCCGCCGCTACCGAGCTTCGCCATCGTTCCTCTGCCGGCCGCTGCATCAACCTGGTTGTACCAGAAAATTGCAGTGCTCCTTTGTTGCTTCATCCTCTGTGAGCTCTTTCCCTTTCCCCCTTTGTAGATCTGTTTGAAGGTTCATTCGTTCTTCGCAGTTTATAAAAGTTCATCGGGGCTCCAGTACGGCTCTGTTTCTCCTCATCTATGGATTTTAAAAACTTCACGCTTGATATATTGCGCGTAAATAGCTTACTTTCCGCTACCAGAACAAACCTTTTGTATGCAAAAACCGATCTGAAGAATTACGAACTGCTGTGGGTCCAACCCTTGTTAGGTCAAAATATTTTTTCTTTCCTGTCTTCAGTAGATCCACAATTTCCATGTCCTCTTGCGGAATATGTTTCTCCTTACTTAGTCATTTTACCTTGGGTCTGTATCCTCTTTACCATGTAGGCGGTTTACCCTTGTAAAAACAATCTATCTCATACCATTAGTCCCCTGGTGAACCGGCAAACCCACTTTACATTCATTGTAACAGTCCGGTTTAACAACACATGTATACCCTTGATATGACCTTGTCATTCATTATTGTATCAGTCTCTGGTTTACACAATTTCACATATCTGTATATCTTTATTCCATTGCATCTTGCGTACCACCATGAATGATTTGTAAACTGGCATTTCTTTTTCAGCTTTTCATTTCACAATGGCCAAACAGTTTTACGCTTGCAACTGGGCTTCTTCCTGGGTCACCGAAGAACGGTTGAACAGAATGGTCAATATCGGCACCTTGCCCAAGAAAACTGAAATTCGATGGCGAGTTCCAGGAACAGAGAATCCTCCTACCCCGAGGCAGGGTGAGGTAGTGGTCTTTGTCGACCACATAGGTCGTTGTTTCAAACCGCCCGGGTCAAAGTTTTTTCGAGATGTTCTTGCCAGTTTCCAACTCCATCCTCAAGATATGGGACCGAACTCGGTGTCCAATCTATGCAACTTCCAAGTCTTCCGTGAAGTGTACTTACAAGAGGAACCAACTGTTGAGTTGTTCCGGGACTTTTTTCATCTGAACCGGCGTACAGAATTTGTAAATGGTCCCAACACTAAACTTGGTGGTGTCTCTGTTCAAAAGCGGAAAGAAGTTGAATTCCCTCATGCCAAACTGCACAGTTACCCTAAGGAATGGAACCAGACTTGGTTCTACTGCATAGATACCTCTCCTGAAGATGAGAACCCTCTTCCAGGCTATCGTGATCACCGGCTTTCCAACACTCATCCATTGCCGCAACGTTTAAGTTCTGCGGAACGGGCCAAATATGCCCCTCAACTAGCCAAGCTCCGGGCCTTTATGGCCAACGGTTTATCAGGCGTTGATTTTGTGTGTTGCTGGATATCTTGGAGCATCTTGCCACTAAGCCGTCGCCCTGGTTTAATGTGTGAGTATACCGGTGAATTAGAAGACCCCCAACACCACATCAACATTCAGTTAACCGATGAAGAGGTCACTGAAGGCGTTAAGAGAATTTTGAATGAATCGGAATCAGTCTGTCACCAAACCGGCTTGAACCACTTCTACACTCAAAATAAACCGCCTGCTGTAAGCACTATGCTTCCTTTTTATCTTTGATATCTTTAAATTGTTAAACTTGTAAACTTTCTTCTATTCGTGTATAAACAGGGTGATGATCCCTTCTGGAAGCGGAAATCGCAGATAAAGCGGCAAAGCCATCCCGTCCCAAAACCAAAGTCGTCAAGCGAACCTCAAAGCGGAAAACAGCCGAACGTATCAACATGGAACTTGCTGAAGATGCAGAGGAACCGGAAGTTGAGGTAGAACTTGACTCCCTTGGCTCCCTTTTCATGCATCTCATTAACAATGATCTTGATCAGGAGGACGTAGAAGGAAGCCAGGCTGATGATGTAGAGGTAATTACCCTTTCCTCCGATTCAGACTCTATGCCAACACAAAAAACCTGTCAAGCGGTCCGGAAAGTAAGCTTTTCTCATCCTCTTGCTTACTTGGATCCAACATTTATTTTGAAGACGCAGCAGCATGAAGCTCGCCGGACAACCCGGCACAGCGGCCAACAGGTCACTTCGGCCGGTTTACCTGATACCCCGGTTCGGAAGTGCCGATCTGAGGTCTCCCCCACTTCTGACAATTCTTATCCCAAGGCAGATTATTTCAGACAACCTCTTAATTCGTCCGATTCAAATTATCAGGTGACACCTCCCACATCTTCTGGCGAGTCAACAGCAACCCAACTCCCTCCTCTCAAAACTGTAGCTGGGTAAGTACTCAAACCCTTTCTTCGAATGTTTTACATATTTCTGAGTAATATGTTAAATTTTCACCTCTTTTATTTTTGTTTGCAGAGCCAAAGCCAGACCCAGCAAAAAAGCTCGGGTTAACAATCCGTCTGAAGACCAGGTGGTTCTTGAACAGGAGCAAACAGATGAACCGGACCAAACTCGTGAACCAGAGGGCCCCCATCCTGACGTTACCTCTGATGAGCCACCCCCTCAAGACCGGAATATTAATGAACAAACTGAAGCTGATACTGATGTTCCTGATACTGAACCGGCAGCTCCAATCCAGGCTAGTCCAGTGAGAGTTACTAGCACTCCACCATCACCCACAAAAACTACTGGAGGCCTAGGAGATGACATTATCATTACTGGCATGGGCCACAACTCTCCTGGCCATCCTGTAATCTTGGCCAAACATAGCGCCAAAGAAGAATGTGCTGCCATGGAGAAGGGTAAATGGAGCACTAATTTGTCAAGTTATGCTCATCTCGGCGCTGAAGAACTCCATTCCGGTTTTTTAAACCGTCTGCACTCAAACCGAGATTATGAGGCCGGTTTGGTGAACTTGATGAAGGAACGCTATGAGGTATTTTCATCTCCCTTTATTTCTTGATTCCAAAGTTGAAACACTAGCCCAAGTAGCCCCCAAGGGCCGTTTTATGATGTTAATCTTAAACCGGGACTTTGTAATACTTTAATCTTCTCCTCAGTGTAGCCCCCAAAGGCCAGTTTAGCTTTGCGAGGTAATCCAGGTCTTGAATCCGTGCGTCCATTTTGAACAGATGTACATTAGCCCCCAAGTGTCAAGGATAATGCTTGCATTGTTCTGGAGACTTATAAAAGATGTATTGATAATAGAGCAAATAGGCATTAGCCCCCAAGTACGAAGTGCATAACTTGTTATATGCTTAGTACTTGGAAAATACATATCCTGTTGTTGACATATCTTCGCTGTTACAGACCGAGCTAAGCAATAGAGATGCCCGAACCGCTGACTTGCAAGAGAACGTGAAGTCCCAACAAGCAGAGGCTGTGAAAGCCAAGGAGGAACTGACCAATGCCCTGCAGCTATGGAAAAGCTAAAGGAGACTTTTAACAAGGAGCGTGCTGACTGGGAAACCGAAAAGGCCGGTTTAACCAAAAGAGCCGAGGATGCCGAAGCAGCCCTGAAGCCAGTTGTAGATGAACTAACTGGCTTGAAGCGGCAAATCAATGCCATGAAGTCCGCTGTATTTGGTAAGTATCTCCTTATGATGTTTGTCCAATTCATGAGATCTTATTGTTTACCAGTTTGGCTGATATTAAACCATGACAGGCACTCGCATTACTCATCTGGGCACTAATATGCGGATGAAGCTTAAAGCGGCTTACACCTTAATAGAACAACTTTACTCTGGATCCCAGCGTGCTATATGCACTGCAGCCTATAATAAACCGGCACCAACACTGATAAAAGAAACCCTTGAGAAGCTAGCCATGCTACCAGCCCGGATTACTGAACTGAAGAAGGCAGCCGCAAGAGCAGGAGCGCTGACCGCACTAATCCGGGCCAAAGCATGGATTCCGGATCTTGAAGCGGATGACATCATTAAAGGATATCCAGGTGTGAAGGAGGATGGTTCAAGCTTCAACAATGATGATCTCCGAAGGCTGACAAAGGAGATGCGGCCAATAGCCAGCAAACTGGCAGAAGACACAGACTTATCTCATTTCCAGCCGGCTTACGACACTGAAGGGAAGAGACAGCCTGCCAAAATCCATGAATTCGAAGAACTTGTGCCTCCAATACGTAAGCATACTTACGCTCCTGACATTAACCCCTCCAGCCTTATCCATGAAGAAGCCGTGTTTCAAGCTTTAACAGGAATCGATTGGTCAACGGTTGATTTCCAGCGTCTGGGGGGATGAAGAAGAAACAATTGTACCAAATGATCCTCAACCGTCAAGCCATCCAGACGAAGCATCTTAAACCGGCAGCCGGTTTACTAGCTACTGTGTGCCACTGTTTTTAAACAATTATTCAATTGGAGCCGTTTTGAAGTTTCTTGTAATAGGATAGCAAAACCCTATTATCTGTCATTCCTTCGAGCATGTTGATGTTGCTTTGACATGCGGAAAACTTGTTTCACTTTTTTGGGATCTATTTATGCATAGCCCATGATGATTTGTGTTCCTGGATACAAGAACTTGAAAGTGTCCTAGTGGTTTACCACTGGACGGGTCATGATGCCCAATAATATACAATACTTAGATGGATAATCAAAGTTTGTATTAGAAATAACATCTGCAACATACCTCGTTGGCTGACCAACTGCTTGTATGGTAAAGGTGAAAACACCAATCCGAAGCATTGATAACTCCTGGCTCACTTACCGTTGCATGTATAAATCATATTGGGCTAAAAAGCCGTTGAGTTGTTTGTATAAGAATGGTGACATCTAGTCAAAACCAGAGCGGAGCAGTGTGCTACCGGTTTAGAATATGATCATGTACTGACAACTAAGCGTTGAAAGTCAAGCCGGGTTGTAATGAACATCGGTTTGTCAAGAAAAAAAATGTTTTATAAATCCCTTATCATAAAAATAGCAAAAATAAAAGAAATATGCAAGGCTTTTCATGGGCTGCCAGGCCCTAAATCGAGGCTTTTCATGGGCTGTCGGGCCACTGAGTTAAACCATTTTACAAAGCCTTTTTAAGATGGACCTCAATCTTTAACCAATCACTGATTTAACTTTGACAAGTTCAGGCTCCATGGGATTGACTTGTCAAACGTTCGATGGGTCATACTAGGTTTACGTGGACGGAGTGACTTACTTAAAGAGGCAGGATAACCCGGGGTTTTAGGTGAATACACCTGGCTTCCAAGCCTGGCTTGATAGCCTATTACAAGGGTTCAAAACTCATTGTTCTTTGAGAAGCAAAGAGCCCCCAGGTAATATGTGAGTTGTGCTCGGTGGTTACCTATGTTTGAGCTGTGCTTGATGCAACAGACTCTCTTTGGCTCCACATAGTTTCCTTTCGGCTTAACGCCTATGAAGAGGTGTAGCTATGGTGTGACAACAACCAAGCCCCCTAGTGATATCCCTTTGTGGTGTTAAACCGATCAAGAGGTGTAGCTATGGTGTGACAACAACCAAGCCCCATACTGATGTTCTTTATATCCGTGCGGCTGCAGAGGCCGGTTTAACAAAACTCCACTTTGTCAGTAGAAACTCTTGTAAGCTCATACACAATGTAAAAAGAACAGAGACCCCGCTTTATTCGAGGCTCCGGTTTATTATATAATATATACATTGTCATAAATATGTACATACGAAGAGCCTGTAGCTCAAGTATAGTAAGGCCGAAGAAGAGCTATATTCGACGGCCGCTTGGTCTCCTCCTCCGATTTACGTGAGTCTTTGTGCTCTCGAACATCAATGAGGTAGTATGCCCCGTTGTGCAGATTCTTGCTGACCACAAGAGCTCCTTCCCAAGGCGGGGATAATTTGTGCATATCAGTCTGATCTTGGATGAGGCGGAGCACCAGATCGCCCTCTTGAAAAGTTCTGGTCTTAACCCGGCGGCTGTGATAACGTCGGAGATCTTGTTGATAAATCGCCGAACGTGCTGCTGCGAGATCACGCTCCTCATCTAACAAGTCCAGTGAATCCTGACGTGCCTTCTCATTATCAGCTTCAACATAAGCTGCCACACGGGGCGAGTCGTGACGGATGTCACTAGGAAGAACCACCTCTGCTCCATAAACCATGAAGAAAGGTGTGTAACCCGTAGATCTGTTAGGTGTGGTGTTGATGCTCCATAACACAGAAGGTAATTCCTCCACCCAGCAACCCGGTGTCTGCTTCAAAGGAACCATAAGCCGGGGTTTAATACCTCTCAAAATTTCTTGATTTGCCCTCTCCGCTTGACCATTAGATTGGGGGTGAGCCACCGATGCTATATCAAGCCGGATGTGCTCACGTTGGCAAAATTCCTCCATCTCTCCCTTTGACAGATTAGTACCATTATTAGTTATAATACTGTGTGGAAAGCCAAACCGGAATATCACCTTTTTGATGAACTGAACCGCTGTGGCGGCATCACACTTACTGACTGGCTCTACTTCCACCCATTTGGTGAACTTGTCAACTGCCACTAATAAGTGGGTCTTTTTGTCCTTGGATCGCTTGAAGGGTCCAACCATTTCAAGCCCCCAAGTCGCAAACGGCCAACTTATTGGAATCATCCTCAACTCCTGAGCTGGAATATGAGCACGGCATGCGAATTTTTGACAACCGTCACATCTTTTGACTAAATCCTCCGCATCAGCGTGAGATGTTAACCAATAAAAACCATGGTGAAAAGCTTTAGCTACCAAAGACTTTGAACCGGCATGGTGACCACAATCCCCTTCATGGATTTCTCACAAAATCTCACAACCCTCTTGAGGAGAGACACAACGCTGAATTGCCCCCGAGACGTTGTAACGATGTAACTCTCCGTTGATTATGGTCATCGACTTGGAATGCTAGATTATCTGCCGGACTGAGGTTTCATCCTCCGGTAACTCGCCCCGGTTCATGTAAGCCAGGTATGGGATTGTCCAATCCGGTATGACAAGAAAAGCTGCCACCAATTGAGCCTCCGGATCAGGAATAGCCAACTCCTCCTCTGTTGGTACCTTGACCGATGGATTATGCAGCATGTCAAGGAAGACTTTGGTGGGACCGGTTTACCCTGAGAACCAAGGCGGCTTAAAGCGTCCGCCGCTTCATTCTTTCGCCGGTCTATATGGTCAACCTGATAACCCTTGAAATGGCCAGCCACCATGTCTACCTCTCGTCGGTATGCCGCCATGAGTGGGTCTTTTGAATCCCAAGTGCCAGACACCTGTTGAGCCACCAGATCCGAGTCCCAAAGCACTTAACCCGGCTTAAGTTCATCTCCTTTGCCATCCGAAGACCGTGGAGCAAGGCCTCGTATTCAGCTGCATTGTTAGTACAAGGGAACATTAAACGGAGGATATAACAAACCTTCTCACCTCGTGGGGAAGTTAGTATGACTCCAGCCCTCGAGCCCTCAAACTGTCTGGATCCATCAAAGTGAATAGTCCAATACGTGTTATCTGGATTTTTCTCCGGTGCCTGCAACTCTGTCCAATCATTGATGAAATCTACGAGCGCTTGGGATTTAATTGTTGTGCGAGGTGTGTATTTGAGCCCGTGAGGTCCAAGCTCAATAGCCCACTTAGCAATCCGGCCAGTTGCTTCTCTGTTTTGAATGATATCTCCCAGAGGGGCTGAACTGACCACTATGATAGGATGACCCTGAAAATAATGTTTGAGCTTCCGGCTTGCCATAAACACTCCATACACCAGCTTCTGCCAATGTGGATACCTCTGCTTTGATTCAATGAGCACCTCACTGATATAATAAACCGGCCGTTGACCCGGATACTCCTTTCCAGCTTCCTTGCGCTTCACCACCATAGCCACGCTAACAGCTCGGGCATTAGCAGCCACATACAGCAATAACGGCTCTTTATCGATCGGGGCTGCAAGCACAGGCGGTTCAGCTAACTGCCTCTTCAGATCCTCAAACGCTTTATCATCCGCCTCGCTCCAGACAAAATCATCTATTTTCTTTAGCATATGATATAAAGGGATAGCCTTCTTCCCAAGATGACTGATAAACCGGCTCAAAGCCGCAATCCGGCCAGCCAAACATTGAACGTCATTGATACACGCTGGTTTAACCAAAGATGTAATTGCTGAGAATTTTTCCGGATTAGCCTCAATGCCTCTGTTTGACACCAGAAAACCCAAGAGTTTGCCTGCCGGGACACCAAAGACACACTTTTCTGGATTGAGCATCATCTTGTAAACCCGGAGGTTGTCAAAGGTTTCTCTCAAATCATCTATCAATGTTTACTCCTTCTTGGACTTTATCACAATATCATCTACATATGCATGAACATTGCGCCCAATCTGCTTATGAAGACAATTCTGAACACATCGTTGATAAGTCGCCTGGGCACTCTTGAGCCCAAAAGGCATGGAGACATAGCAGAAGGCTCCAAAAGGAGTTATAAAAGCTGTCTTCTCCTGGTCCTTAATTGCCATTTTGATCTGATGATAACCAGAATAAGCGTCCAAAAACACAAACGGTCACAACCCGCCGTAGCATCAATAATCTGATCAATACGAGGGAGGGCAAAGGGATCTGCAGGGCAAGCCTTGTTCAAGTCTGTGTAATCTACACACATACGCCAAGTGCCGTTTTTCTTAAGAACCAGCACCGGATTAGCCAACCACTCTGGGTGAAAGACCTCCACGATAAACCCTGTGGCCAACAACCGAGCTACCTCTTCACCAATAGCATTGAGCCTTTCTTCATTGAAGCGGCGGAGAAACTGCCGGACCGGTTTAAACTTAGGATCAATGTTAAGTGTGTGCTCAGTGAGTTCCCTCGGTACACATGGCATGTTAGAAGGTTTCCATGCAAAGATGTCCCGGTTCTCACGGATGAACTCGATGAGCGCGCTTTCTTATTTGGGATCCAGGTTAGCACTAATGCTGAACTGCTTGGATGAATCACCAGGAAAAAAATCAACCATCTTAGTATCTGTGGACGATTTAGATTTCAACGCCGGGTCGTGTTCCGTAGTTGGCTTTTTCAAAGAAGTCATATATGCCGGATCAACTTTGTCTTTATAAAACTTCAGCTCCTCCGTGGCACAAACCGACTCAGCATAAGCCGCATCACCTTCCTCACATTCCAAAGCGATCTTCCTGCTCCCATGTACTGTGATGGTCCCCTTATGACCTGGCATTTTAAGCTGTAGATAAAGATAACACGGCCTCGCCATGAACCTAACGTAAGCCGGTCGCCCAAACAAAGCGTGATACGGACTTTTGATTTTTACCACCTCAATAGTCAATGTTTCTGATCTTGAATCATGATCATCTCCAAAAGTCACCTCTAAGGCTATCTTGCCCACTGGATATGCAGACTTACCAGGCACCACACCATGGAAAACGGTGTTTGACGGTTTAAGATTATTATCTATCAACCCCATACGACGGAAGGTATCATAATATAGAATATTGACACTACTTCCCCCATCCATGAGTACCTTAGTGAACTTATATCCCCCAACTTGAGGGGCCACCACTAAGTCTAGATGACTTGGATTGTCAACTCGGGGCGGGTGATCCTATCTACTCCATAAAATGGGTTGCTCAGACCAGCGCAAATACTGAGGCACCGCCGGTTCAACTGATTTCACCGCCATCTTGTGAAGCTTCTGATCATGCTTACACAAGCTAGTGGTGAAGACATGATATTGCCCACTATTTAACTGCTTAGGATTGCTCTGGTAACCCGACTGCTGCTGCTGCTGGTTGCCCTGATGGTTGTAACCTCCCTGGTTGCCCTGGTTCCCTTGATTGTTGTGTCCGGTTTGATTGCCCTGAAATCCTAAACCGGAGCTGCCGCCTCCGTAACCCGACCCGTGGAAACCACCTCATGAACCGCCGGGCGGGCCATTATCGTACTGAAACATATTGGAGTTCTTGAAATCTCGCATGATATAACAATCCTTCCAAAGATGTGATGCTGGCTTCTCCTTTGATCCATGCTTTGGACAGGGTTGATTTAACAGGCGCTCCAAATTGGAGCCTGAACCTCCGCCCCTCCGGGGCTGCTTGCCCTTACGGCGCTGACCATTCTCCTGAGCATTGGTGTTAGCCACAAAGTCCAAACTGTTGTCGGCTTTGCACTTACCATTATTCCCATGGCCTGCCGGATTATACTGTTGACCCTTGGTGTTTCCATTCTTTTTCCCTTTCCCCGGTTTGTCCTCCTCTGAGTTAGGGTCTTTGGTATTATCTGAATCGGCATACTTAACCAAAGCGGCCATAAGTGTTGACATATCATTGCAGTGACGTTTGAGCCTTCCTAACTTCTGTTTGAGCGGCAGAAAACAGCAATTGCCCTCCAACGTTAGCACTGCGGTATCTGCATTGATACGATCCGATGAATGCAAAATAGCTGAGACCCGCTTTACCCAATGGGTCGTGGACTCCCCATCCTCTTGTAAACAAGCGGCCAGATCCACAATTGACATGGGCTGCTTACAAGTATCTTTGAAGTTCTGGATAAACCGGTGCTTCAATTCAGCCCATGATCCGACAGAGTTAGTTGGTAAGCTCTTCAACCAAGTAAGAGTTGTTCCTTACAACATCATGGTGAAGTATTTAGCACATACTACTTCATCCACATCTAACATCTCCATTGCCATCTCGTAGCTTTAAACCCATGCCTCTGGTTGTAGATCGGCGGTGTAATTGGGTACCTTACGAGGTCCTTTGAAATCCTTGGGCAGTCGCACATTACGCAAAGCGGGGGTGAGACACGGCACCCCTAAGGAACTGAATACCACACCTAGTTCTACTGAAGCGGTAGGGTGAACCGGAGTAGGTTGACGGGCTCCGTGCAGAGCTGTTAACTCGGCCTCTCGACGTGCGCAACCATGATCCACCACATCCTGCGCATTAGCACCTCCCCCTGTTGGGTTGTGCCCTCGCGGTGAGTTACGGCGACATGCACTGCTTGACATGGTCGGTTCATCCTCAACGTGCCTGCTGTAGCTCCGGCTTGGACGGGGGGTGGAATGAATCCTCTCATGACTGTGCGAATAAGCCTGTTGCTGATTTAGAGCTGTTTGAAGGAGATCTCTGGCCCGTCGTGCCTCAATCGCAACTGGTGATTCCTCGTCGGTTGGGAGGGCTGCCAACCGTGAAGCGGCGGCCACAATGTTGTCCAACGGGTTGGAGTAATGCCCGAGGGGTGTTGGAACATACTGTGGCACAATGTTGTTCTGACGAGGCAGGTCCATCGTGCGCGGCTGAACCGGCGCTCCTGTTCCTGGCGCCTCCGTCCGGTTTAATATTGGCCGGTTACTAGTTCCTTCTCCTGGCGTGTTGAAGAGATTTGTTGGCTCATAACTCGGCGGGAGATGCGATCGGTATCTTCTTCTCATGACTTCCTCTGAAGCATTCTGATCCAGCCTAAGCCGGTAGGCCTGAGCTTCCAACTCGGCCCGTTCTGTAGCCATCCTAGCATTCTCTGTCGCTAGGTCCGCTTTAGCCTGAGTTATCTGATCTTTCACCTTTGCGATCTCCGCGTTGTGCTGATCTCGGGCTGCTGCGTCCACCTCCGCGGCCATCAATGTCGCCAAAGCGTCGAACAAGTCAGACAGAACTTGAGCCGGAGGTGGCGTAGAGCTCCCTGCCCCTGCCGGCGTGGCTGTTGCTGAACCGGAGAGCATTGTTGCGGCGGTTGATGAGTGGGGCGCTGATTGTGTACCGGCCATGAAGATAGCGGCCCGGTTTGGCAGATCAGGGGAGTCCAGAATACTGTTGCCCTCGGAACCTCCACTAATCCGGCCATCCTGCAACTGATAGAGTGATTCGGTTTCTCTAGAAGACTCGTCATCGGAGCAGACAACGGTTTCTCCATCGGATGCCGATCCGTCCTCATATTCTGCTCCATGGATGACACCCACGAAAACATGCCTTGCCATGGGCTGAACCGGGGAAGGGCTTGCATGCTGAGCCGTCTCGATGATGTCGGTGCAGGTGTCCGGCTCAGGGCCCGGTTCGCCAATCTTGCTGATGAAGACGTGAATCCCACCAAAGGGGACCCGGTACCCGTATTCGATTGAATCGGCCTCAGGGCCCCATCCCGCGTTTTCGATGTAGAGCTTGCCGCGATGACTCTTCGTCATCCGGCCCACAACGTATCCCTTGAGTCCATCAAAGCTGCCCTTCAAGAACTCAAAACCATCGTGCGATAGCCCCACGGTGGGCGCCAACTGTCGTGGGTTTGTCACGGCAGATGTCCTCGTGAAAGGACTTAGTCGTGGAGCCATCACAACGGGTTAGCTTAAAGGGGTTAAACCGGACAAGAGGACACGGGGAGTTTATACTAGTTCGGCCCCTTCGATGAAGGTAAAAGCCTACGTCTAGTTGTGATTGGTATTGCTAGGGTTTCGACGACCAGGGAGCGAATCCGCTTTGACTGGCCCTCGAGTTGTTGTTTTCTGTCCTCAAACCATGGTCGGGTCGTCCCTTTATATACACAGGTTGACGCCCGCCAGTTTACAGAGTCCCGAGGCCGGATCATAGAGGTGTCCGGCTCGGTCTCTATTCCTCTAACTTACAATACAAGTTTACATGATAAAGTCGGTTCACATCTACAGGCCTTAATCTGTCTTTGGGCCTTGGGCCTTCTTAAAGCGCCAGTATCTTCTCATCTTCATGGGCTTCAATCTTCATGGAGCTAATCCAGCCATGCCTAGCCGGTTTGCCCCCAGTAACTATATCCCCAATCTACAAGGGCTTTGTGATGAACTAAAATATGAAAGGGATGGAGAAGACACTCCTTGAGCTTTTTGCGATGCTTAAAACCGCGGAAGTAGAAATATAGAAAGAACATCAAGTGTTGATGGTTAAAAAGACCACCAGTTTCGAGAAGGGTGAGGGAAACAAAGGGAACTTCAAGAAGAACGGTTGCCGCTCCCGTGAAGAAACCCAAGGATGGACCCCAAACCTAAGACTGAGTGTTTCTAGTGCAAGGGGAATGGCCACTAGAAGCGAAACTACCCTAAGTACTTGTCAGATAAGAAAGCGGCAACATCAACAAAGGTATAGTTCATATACATGTTATTGATGTGTACCTTACTAGTGCATGCAGTAGCGCCTAGTTATTTGATAGTGGTTCAGTTGCTAATATTTGTTACTCAAAGTAGGAGCTACGGAATAAAATAAGAAGGCTAGCTAAGGATGAGGTGACGATGCATGTTGGAAATGGCTCCAAGGTTGATGTGATCGTCGTCAGCACACTCCCTCTATGTCTACCTTCGGGATTAGTTTTAGACCTCAATAATTGTTATTTGGTGCCCGCGTTGAGCATGAACATATACCTGGATGTTGTTTATTGCGAGATGGTTATTCATTTAAATCCGAGAATAGTGATTGTTATATTTATATGAATAATAACTTTTATGGTCATGTGTCCAATGTGAATGGTTTATTCTTGTTGAATCTCGATCGTAGTGATACACATGTTAGTAATATTGATGCCAAAAGATGCAAAGTGAATGTTGATAGTACCACATACTTGTGGCACTATCGCTTAGGTCATATTTGGGTAAAGCACATGAAGAAATTCCATACTAATGGACTTTTGGAATCACTTGACTTTGAATCATTTAATACATATGAACCATGCCTCATGGGCAAGATGACTAAAACCCTGTTTTCTGGTACAATGGAGCGGGCAAGTGACTTGCTGGAAATAATACATACCGATGTATGCGGTCCAATGAGTGTTGAAGCACGCAGTGGATATCATTATTTCCTAACCTTCACAGATGATTTGAGTAGATATGGGTATATTTACTTAATGAAATACAAGTCTGAAACATTTGAAATGTTCAAGGAGTTTCAGAGTGAAGTAGAGAATCATCGTAACAAGAAGATAAAATTTATATGATCTGATCGTGGAGGTGAATATCCGAGTTACGAGTTTGGTATGCATTTAAGACAATGTGTAATTGTTTCACAACTCATTCCACCTGGAACACCACAGCGTAATGGTGTGTTCGAACGTCGTACTCATATTTTGTTGGATATGGTACGTTCTATGATGTCTCTTACCAATTTGCCACTATCCTTTTAGGTTTATGCATTACAGACAGCAGCATTCACTTTAAGTAGTGCACCATCTAAATCCGTTGAGATGACACCATATGAATTATGGTTTGGTGAGAAACCTAAGCTTTCGTTTCTTAAAGTTTGAGGATGTGATGCTTATGCCAGAAGGCTACAGCCTGATAATCTCGAACCCAAAGCGGAGAAGTACGCCTTCATAAGATACCCTAAAGAGACAATTGGGTATACCTTCTATCACAGATCCAAGGGCAAGATCTTTGTTTCCAAGAATGGATCCTTTCTAGAGAAGGAGTTTCTCTCGAAAGGAGTGGTAGGAAGGTAGAGCTTGATGAGGTTACTAAACCTTTTGTCGAATTGGAGAGTAAAGTAGCACAAAAAGATGTTCCTGTGATGCCTACACCAACTACATCGGAAGCTAATGACGATGATCATGAAACTTATAATCAAGCTAATAATGAACTTCAAGCCAGACCCAGCAAAAAAGCTCGGGTTAACAATCCGTCTGAAGACCAGGTGGTTCTTGAACAGGAGCAAACAGATGAACCGGACCAAACTCGTGAACCGGAGGGCCCCCATCCTGACGTTACCTCTAATGAGCCACCCCCTCAATACCGGAATATTAATGAACAAACTGAAGCTGATACTGATGTTCCTGATACTGAACCGGCAGCTCCAATCCAGGCTAGTCCGGTGAGAGTTACTAGCACTCCACCATCACCCACAAAAACTACTGGAGGCCCAGGAGATGACGTTATCATTACTGGCATGGGCCACAACTCTCCTGGCCATCCTGTAATCTTGGCCAAACATAGCACCAAAGAAGAATGTGCTGCCATGGAGAAGGGTAAATGGAGCACTAATTTGTCAAGTTATGCTCATCTCAGCGCTGAAGAACTCCATTCCGGTTTTTTAAACCGTCTGCACTCAAACCGAGATTATGAGGCCGGTTTGGTGAACTTGATGAAGGAACGCTATGAGGTATTTTCATCTCCCTTTATTTCTTGATTCCAAAGTTGAAACACTAGCCCAAGTAGCCTCCAAGGGCCGTTTTATGATGTTAATCTTAAACCGGGACTTTTTAATACTTTAATCTTCTCCTCAGTGTAGCCCCCAAAGGCCAGTTTAGCTTTGCGAGGTAATCCAGGTCTTGAATCCATGCGTCCATTTTGAACAGATGTACATTAGCCCCCAAGTGTCAAGGATAATGCTTGCATTGTTCTGGAGACTTATAAAAGATGTATTGATAATAAAGCAAATAGGCATTAGCCCCCAAGTAAGAAGTGCATAACTTGTTATACGCTTAGTACTTGGAAAATACATATCCTGTTGTTGACATATCTTTGTTGTTACAGGCCGAGCTAGGCAATAGAGATGCCCGAACCGCTGACTTGCAAGAGAACGTGAAGTCCCACAAGCAGAGGCTGTGAAAGCCAAGGAGGAACTGACCAATGCCCTGACAGCTATGGAAAAGCTAAAGGAGACTTTTAACAAGGAGCGTGCTGACTGGGAAACCGAAAAGGCCGGTTTAACCAAAAGAGCTGAGGATGCCGAAGCAGCCCTGAAGCCAGTTGTAGATGAACTAACTGGCTTGAAGCGGCAATCAATGCCATGAAGTCCGCTGTATTTGGTAAGTATCTCCTTATGCTGTTTGTCCAATTCATGAGATCTTATTGTTTACCAGTTTGGCTGATATTAAACCATGACAGGCACTCGCATTACTCATCTGGGCACTAATATGCGGATGAAGCTTAAAGCGGCTTACACCTTAATAGAACAGCTTTACTCTGGATCCCAGTGTGCTATATGCATTGCAGCCTACAATAAACCGGCACCAACACTGATAAAAGAAACCCTTGAGAAGCTAGCCATGCTACCAGCACGGATTACTGAACTGAAGAAGGCAGCCGCAACAGCAGGAGCACTGACCGCACTAATCCAGGCCAAAGCATGGATTCCGGATCTTGAAGCGGATGACATCATTAAAGGATATCTAGGTGTGAAGGAGGACGGTTCAAGCTTCAACAATGATGATCTCCGAAGGCTGACAAAGGAGATGCGGCCAATAGCCAGCAAACTGGCAGAAGACATAGACTTATCTCATTTCCAGCCAGCTTACGACACTGAAGGGAAGAGACAGCCTGCCGAAATCCATGAAGTCAAAGAACTTGTGCCTCCAATCCGTAAGCATACTTACGCTCCTAACATTAACCCCTCCAGCCTTATCCATGAAGAAGCCGTGTTTCAAGCTTAACCGGAATCGATTGGTCACCGGTTGATTTCCAGCGTCTGGGGGGATGAAGAAGAAGCGATTGCACCAAATGATCCTCAACCGTCAAGCCGTCTAGACGAAGCATCTTAAACCGGCAGCCGGTTTACCAGCTACTGTGTGCCACTGTTTTGAAACAATTATTCAATTGGAGCCGTTTTGAAGCTTCTTGTAATAGGATAGCAAAACCCCATTATCTGTCATGCCTTCAAGCATGTTGATGTTGCTTTGACATGCGGAAAACTTGTTTCACTTTTTTGGGATCTATTTATGCATAGCCCATGATGATTTGTGTTCCTGGATACAAGAACTTGAAAGTGTCCTAGTGGTTTACCACTGGACGGGTCATGATGCCCAATAATATACAATACTTAGATGGATAATCAAAGTTTGTATTAAAAATAACATCTGCAACATACCTCGTTGGCTGACCAACTGCTTGTATGGTAAAGGTGAAAACACCAATCTGAAGCATTGATAACTCCTGGCTCACTTACCGTTGCATGTATAAATCATATTGGGCTAAAAAGCCATTGAGTTGTTTGTATAAGAATGGTGACATCTAGTCAAAACTAGACCGGAGCAGTGTGCTACCGGTTTAGAATATGATCATGTACTGACAACTAAGCATTGAAAGTCAAGCCGGGTTGTAATGAACACCGGTTTGTCAAGAAAACAAATGTTTTATAAATCCCTTATCATAAAAATAGCAAAAACAAAAGAAATATGCAAGGCTTTTCATGGGCTGCCAGGCCCTAAATCGAGGCTTTTCATGGGCTGTCGGGCCACTGAGTTAAACCATTTTACAAAGCCTTTTTAAGATGGACCTCAATCTTTAACCAATCACCGATTTAACTTTGACAAGTTCAGGGTCCATGGGATTGACTTGTCAAACGTTCGATGGGTCATACCAGGTTTACCTGGACGGAGTGACTTACTTAAAGAGGCAGGATAACCCAGGGTTTTAGGTGAATACACCTAGCTTCTAAGCCTGGCTTGATAGCCTATTACAAGGGTTCAAAACTCATTGTTCTTTGAGAAGCAAAGAGCCCTCAGGTAATATGTGAGCTGTGCTTGGTGGTTACCTATGTTTGAGCTGTGCTTGATGCAACAGACTCTCTTTGGCTCCACATAGTTTCCTTTCGGCTTAACGCCTATGAAGAGGTGTAGCTATGGTGTGACAACAACCAAGCCCCCTAGTGATATCCCTTTGTGGTGTTAAACCGATCAAGAGGTGTAGCTATGGTCTGACAACAACCAAGCCCCCTATTGATGTTCTTTATATCCGTGCAGCTGCAGAGGCCGGTTTAACACAACTCCGCTTTGTCAGTAGAAACTCTTGTAAGCTCACACACAATGTAAAAAGAACAGAGACCCCGCTTTATTCGAGGCTCCGATTTATTATATAATATATACATTGTCATAAATATGTACATACGAAGAGCCTATAGCTCAAGTATAGTAAGGCCGAAGAAGAGCTATATTCCACGGCCGCTTGGTCTCCTCCTCCGATTTACGTGAGTCTTTGTGCTCTCGAACATCAATGAGGTAGTATGACCCGTTGTGCAGATTCTTGCTGACCACAAAAGCTCCTTCCCAAGGCGGGGATAATTTGTGCATATCAGTCTGATCTTGGATGAGGCGGAGCACCAGATCGCCCTCTTGAGAAGTTCTGGTCTTAACCCGGCGGCTGTGATAACGTCGGAGATCTTGTTGATAAATCGCCGAACGTGCTGCTGCGAGATCACGCTCCTCATCTAACAAGTCCAGTGAATCCTGACGTGCCTTCTCATTATCAGCTTCAACATAAGCTGCCACACGGGGCGAGTTGTGACGGATTTCACTAGGAAGAACCGCCTCTGCTCCATAAACCATGAAGAAAGGTGTGTAACCCGTAGATCTGTTAGGTGTGGTGTTGATGCTCCATAACACAGAAGGTAATTCCTCCACCCAGCAACCCGGTGTCCGCTTCAAAGGAACCATAAGCCGGGGTTTAATACCTCTCAAAATTTCTTGATTTTCCCTCTCTGCTTGACCATTAGATTGGGGGTGAGCCACCAATGCTATATCAAGCCGGATGTGCTCACGTTGGCAAAATTCCTCCATCTCTCCCTTTGACAGATTAGTACCATTATCAGTTATAATACTGTGTGGAAAGCCAAACCGGAATATCACCTTTTTGATGAACTGAACCGCTGTGGCGGCATCACACTTACTGACTGGCTCTACTTCCACCCATTTGGTGAACTTGTCAACTGCCACTAATAAGTGGGTCTTTTTGTCCTCGGATCACTTGAAGGGTCCAACCGTTTCAAGCCCCCAAGTCGCAAACGGCCAAGTTATTGGAATCATCCTCAACTTCTGAGCTGGAATATGAGCACGGCGTGCGAATTTTTGACAACCGTCACATCTTTTGACTAAATCCTCCACATCAGCGTGAGCTGTTAACCAATAAAAACCGTGGTGAAAAGCTTTAGCTACCAAAGACTTTGAACCAGCATGGTGACCACAATCCCCTTCATGGATTTCTCGCAAAATCTCACAACCCTCTTGAGGAGAGACACAACGCTGAATTGCCCCCGAGACGTTGTAACGATGCAACTCTCCGTTGATTATGGTCATCGACTTGGAATGCCAGATTATCTGCCGGACTGAGGTTTCATCCTCCGGTAACTCGCCCCGGTTCATGTAAGCCATGTATGGGGTTGTTCAATCCGGTATGACATGCAAAGCTGCCACCAATTGAGCCTCCGGATGAGGAATAGCCAACTCCTCCTCTGTTGGTACCTTGACCGACGGATTATGCAGCATGTCAAGGAAGACATTTGGTGGGACCGGTTTACCCTGAGAACCAAGGCGGCTTAAAGCGTCCGCCGCTTCATTCTTTCGCCGGTCTATATGGTCAACCTGATAACCCTTAAAATGGCCAGCCACCATGTCTACCTCTCGTCGGTATGCCGCCATGAGTGGGTCTTTTGAATCCCAAGTGCCAGACACCTGTTGAGCCACCAGATCCGAGTCCCAAAGCACTTAACCCGGCTTAAGTTCATCTCCTTTGCCATCCAAAGACCGTGGAGCAAGGCCTCGTATTCAGCTGCATTGTTGGTACAAGGGAACATTAAACGGAGGATATAACAAAACTTGTCACCTCGTGGGGAAGTTAGTATGACTCCAGCCCCCGAGCCCTCCAGCTGTCTGGATCCATCAAAGTGAATAGTCCAACACGTGTTATCTGGTTTTTTCTCTGGTGCCTGCAACTCTGTCCAATCATTGATGAAATCTACGAGCGCTTGGGATTTAATTGTTGTGTGAGGTGTGTATTTGAGCCCGTGAGGTCCAAGCTCAATAGCCCACTTAGCAATCTGGCCAGTTGCTTCTCTGTTTTGAATGATATCTCCCAGAGGGGCTGAACTGACCACTGTGATAGGATGACCCTGAAAATAATGTTTGAGCTTCCGGCTTGCCATAAACACTCCATACACCAGCTTCTGCCAATGTGGATACCTCTGCTTTGATTCAATGAGCACCTCACTGATATAATAAACCGGCCGTTGACCCAGATACTCCTTTCCAGCTTCCTTGCGCTTCACCACCATAGCCACGCTAACAGCTCGGGCATTAGCAGCCACATACAGCAATAACGGCTCTTTATCGATCGGGGCTGCAAGCACAGGCGGTTCAGCTAACTGCCTCTTCAGATCCTCAAATGCTTTATCAGCCGCCTCGCTCCAGACAAAATCATCTGTTTTCTTTAGCATCTGATAGAAAGGGATAGCCTTCTTCCCAAGATGACTGATAAACCGGCTCAAAGCCGCAATCCGGCCAGCCAAACGTTGAACGTCATTGATACACGCCGGTTTAGCCAAAGATGTAATTGCTGAGATTTTTTCCGGATTAGCCTAAATGCCTCTGTTTGACACCAGAAAACCCAAGAGTTTGCCTGCCGGGACACCAAAGACACACTTTTCTGGATTGAGCATCATCTTGTAAACCCGGAGGTTGTCAAATATTTCTCCCAAATCATCTATCAATGTTTCCTCCTTCCTGGACTTTATCACAATATCATCTACATATGCATGAACATTGCGCCCAATCTGCTTATGAAGACAATTCTGAACACAGCGTTGATAAGTCGCCTGGGCACTCTTGAGCCCAAAAGGCATGGAGACATAGCAGAAGGCTCCAAAAGGAGTTATAAAAGTTGTCTTCTCCTGGTCCTTAACTGCCATTTTGATTTGATGATAACCAGAATAAGCGTCCAAAAACACAAACGGTCACAACCCGCCGTAGCATCAATAATCTGATCAATACGAGGGAGGGCAAAGGGATCTGCAGGGCAAGCCTTGTTCAAGTCTGTGTAATCTACACACATACGCCAAGTGCCGTTTTTCTTAAGAACCAGCACCGGATTAGCCAACTACTCTGGGTGAAGGACCTCCACGATAAACCATGTGGCCAACAACCGAGCTACCTCTTCACCAATAGCATTGCGCCTTTCTTCATTGAAGCGGCGGAGAAACTGTCGGACCGGTTTAAACTTAGGATCAATGTTAAGTGTGTGCTCAGCGAGTTCCCTCGGTACACCTGGCATGTCAGAAGGTTTCCATGCAAAGATGTCCCGGTTCTCACGGATGAACTCGATGAGCGTGCTTTCCTATTTGGGATCCAGGTTAGCGCTGATGCTGAACTGCTTGGATGAATCACTAGGAACAAAATCAACCATCTTAGTATCTGTGGCCGATTTAAATTTCAACGTCGGGTCGTGTTCCGTAGTTGGCTTTTCAAAGAAGTCATATCTGCCGGATCAACTTTGTCTTTATAAAACTTCAGCTCCTCCGTGGCACAAACCGACTCAGCATAAGCTGCATCACCTTCCTCACATTCCAAAGCGATCTTCCTGCTCCCATGTACTGTGATGGTCCCCTTATGACCTGGCATTTTAAGCTGTAGATAAACATAACACGGCCTCGCCATGAACCTAGCGTAAGCCGGTCGCCCAAACAAAGCGTGATATGGACTTTTGATTTTTACCACCTCAATAGTCAATGTTTCTGATCTTGAATAATGATCATCTCCAAAAGTCACCTCTAAGGCTATCTTGCCCACTGGATATGCAGACTTACCAGGCACCACACCATGGAAAATGGTGTTTGACGGTTTAAGATTCTTATCTGTCAACCCCATACGACGAAAGGTATCATAATATAGAATGTTGATACTACTTCCCCCATCCATGAGTACCTTAGTGAACTTATATCCCCCAACTTGAGGGGCCACCACTAAGGCCAGATGACCTGGATTGTCAACCCGGGGCGGGTGATCCTCTCTACTCCATAAAATGGGTTGCTCAGACCAGCGCAAATACTGAGGCACCGCCGGTTCAACAGATTTCACCGCCCTCTTGTGAAGCTTCTGATCACGCTTACACAAGCTAGTGGTGAAGACATGATATTGCCCACTATTTAACTGCTTAGGATTGCTCTGATAACCCGACTGCTGCTGCTGCTGGTGGTTGCCCTGATGGTTGTAACCTCCCTGGTTGCCATGGTTCCCTTGATTGTTGTGTCCGGTTTGATTGCCCTGAAATCCTGAACCGGAGCTGCCGCCTCCGTAACCCGACCCGTGGAAACCACCTCCTGAACCGCCGGGCGGGCCATTATCGTACTAAAACATATTGGAGTTCTTGAAATCTCGCATGATATAACAATCCTTCCAAAGATGCGGTGTTGGCTTCTCCTTTGATCCATGCTTTGGACAGGGTTGATTTAACAGGCGCTCCAAATTGGAGCCTGAACCTCCGCCCCTCTGGGGCTGCTTGCCCTTACGGCGCTGACCATTCTCCTGAGCATTGGTGTTAGCCACAAAGTCCAAACTGTTGTCGGCTTTGCGCTTACCATTATTCCCATGGCCTGCCGGATTATACTGCTGACCCTTGGTGTTGCCATTCTTTTTCCCTTTCCCCGGTTTGTCCTCCTCTGAGTCAGGGTCTTTGGTATTATATGAATCGGCATACTTAACCAAAGCGGCCATAAGTGTTGACATATCATTGCAGTGACGTTTGAGCCTTCCTAACTTCTGTTTGAGCGGCAGAAAACGGCAATTGCCCTCCAACATTAGCACTGCGGTAACTGCATTGATACGATCCGATGAATGCAAAATAGCTGAGACCCGCTTTACCCAATGGGTCGTGGACTCCCCATCCTCTTGGAAACAAGCGGCCAGATCCACAATTGACATGGGCTGCTTACAAGTATCTTTGAAGTTCTGGATAAACCGGTGCTTCAATTCAGCCCATGATCCGACAGAGTTAGTTGAAAAGCTCTTCAACCAAGTAAGAGTTGTTCCTTCCAACATCATGGTGAAGTATTTAGCACATACTGCTTCATCCACATCTAACATCTCCATTTCCATCTCGTAGCTTTCAACCCATGCCTCTGGTTGCAGATCGGCGGTGTAATTGGGTACCTTACGAGGTCCTTTGAAATCCTTGGGCAGTCGCACATTACGCAAAGCGGGGGTGAGACACGGCACCCCTAAGGAACTGAATACCACACCTGGTTCTACTGAAGCGGTAGGGTGAACCGGAGTAGGTTGACGGGCTCTGTGCAGAGCTGCTAACTCAGCCTCTCGACGTGCGCGACCATGATCCACCACATCCTGCGCATTAGCACCTCCCCTGTCGGGTTGTGCCCTCGCGGCGAGTTATGGCGACGTGCACTGCTTGACACGGTCGGTTCATCCTCAACGTGCCTGCTGTAGCTCCGGCTTGGACGAGGGGTGGAATGAATCCTCTCACGACTGTGCGAATAAGCCTGTTGCTAATTTGGAGCTGTTTGAAGGAGATCTCTGGCCCGTCGTGCCTCGATCGCAACTGGTGATTCCTCGTCGGTTGGGAGGGCTGCCAACCGTGAAGCGGCGGCCACAATGTTGTCCAACGGGTTGGAGTAATGCCCGGGTGGTGTTGGAACATACTGTGGCACAATGTTGTTCTGACGAGGCGGGTCCATCGTGCGCGGCTGAACCGGCGCTCCTGTTCCTGGCGCCTCCGCCCGGTTTAATATTGGCCAGTTACTAGTTCCTTCTCCTGGCGTGTTGAAGAGATTTGTTGGCTCATAACTCGGCGGGAGATGCGATCGATATCTTCTTCTCATGACTTCCTCTGAAGCATTCTGATCCAGCCTAAGCCGGTAGGCCTGAGCTTCCAACTCGGCCCGTTCTGTAGCCATCCTAGCATTCTCTATCTCTAGGTCCGCTTTAGCCTGAGTTATCTGATCTTTCACCTTTGCGATTTCCGCGTTGTGCTGATCTCGGGCTGCTGCGTCCACCTCCGCGGCCATCAATGTCGCCAAAGCATCGAACAAGTCAGACAGAACTTGAGCCAGAGGTGGCGTAGAGCTCCCTGCCCCTACCGGCGTGGCTGTTGCTGAACCGGAGAGCATTGTTGCGGCGGTTGATGAGTGGGGCGCTGATTGTGTACCGGCCATGAAGATAGCGGCCCAGTTTGGCAGATCAGGGGAGTCCAGAATACTGTTGCCCTCGGAACTCCACTAATCCGGCCATCCTACAACTGATGGAGCGATTCGGTTTCTCGAGAAGACTCGTCATCGGAGCAGACAACGGTTTCTCCATCGGATGTCGGTCCGTCCTCATATTCTGCTCCATGGATGACACCCACGAAAACATGCCTTGCCATGGGCTGAACCGGGGAAGGGCTTGCATGCTGAGCCGTCTCGATGATGTCGGTGCAGGTGTCCGGCTCAGGGCCCGGTTCGCCAATCTTGCTGATGAAGACGTGAATCCCACCAAAGGGGACCCGGTACCCGTATTCGATTGAATCGGCCTCAGGGCCCCATCCCGCGTTGTCGATGTAGAGCTTGCCGCGATGACTCTTCGTCATCCGGCCCACAACGTATCCCTTGAGTCCATCAAAGCTGCCCTTCAAGAGCCATCGCGGTAGCCCCACGGTGGGCGCCAACTGTTGTGGGTTTGTCACGGCAGATGTCCTCGTGAAAGGACTTAGTCGTGGAGCCATCACAACGGGTTAGCTTAAAGGGGTTAAACCGAACAAGAGGACACGGGGAGTTTATACTAGTTCGGCCCCTTCGATGAAGGTAAAAGCCTACGTCTAGTTGTGATTGGTATTGCTAGGGTTTCGACGACCAGGGAGCGAATCCACTTTGACTGGCCCTCGAGTTGTTGTTTTCTGTCCTCAAACCATGGTCGGGTCGTCCCTTTATATACACAGGTTGACGCCCGCCGGTTTACAGGGTCCCGAGGCCGGATCATAGAGGTGTCCGGCTCGGTCTCTATTCCTCTAACTTACAATACAAGTTTACATGATAAAGTCGGTTCATATCTACAGGCCTTAATCTGTCTTTGGGCCTTGGGCCTTCTTAAAGCGCCAGTATCTTCTCATCTTCATGGGCTTCAATCTTCATGGAGCTAATCTGGCCATGCCTAGCCGGTTTGCCTCCAGTAACTATATCCCCAATCTACAAGGGCTTTGTGATGAACTAAAATATGCAAGGGATGAGAAGACACTCCTTGAGCTTTTTGCGATGCTTAAAACCGCGGAAGTAGAAATATAGAAAGAACATCAAGTGTTGATGGTTAAAAAGACCACCAGTTTCGAGAAGGGTGAGGGAAACAAAGGGAACTTCAAGAAGAACGGTTGCCGCTCCCGTGAAGAAACCCAAGGATGGACCCCAAACCTAAGACTGAGTGTTTCTAGTGCAAGGGGAATGGCCACTAGAAGCGGAACTACCCTAAGTACTTGTCAGATAAGAAAGCGGCAACATCAACAAAGGTATAGTTCATATACATGTTATTGATGTGTACCTTACTAGTGCATGCAGTAGCGCCTAGTTATTTTATAGTGGTTCAGTTGCTAATATGTGTAACTCGAAGTAGGAGCTACGGAATAAAAGAAGAAGGCTAGCTAAGAACGAGGTGACGATGCATGTTGGAAATGGCTCCAAGGTTGATGTGATCGTCGTCAGCACACTCCCTCTATGTCTACCTTCGGGATTAGTTTTAGACCTCAATAATTGTTATTTGGTGCCCGCGTTGAGCATGAACATATACCTGGATGTTGTTTATTGCGAGATTGTTATTCATTTAAATCCGAGAATAGTGATTGTTATATTTATATGAATAATAACTTTTATGGTCATGTGTCCATTGTGAATGGTTTATTCTTGTTGAATCTCGATCGTAGTGATACACATGTTAGTAATATTGATGCCAAAAGATGCAAAGTGAATGTTGATAGTACCACATACTTGTGGCACTATCGCTTAGGTCATATTTGTGTAAAGCACATGAAGAAATTCCATACTAATGGACTTTTGGAATCACTTGACTTTGAATCATTTAATACATATGAACCATGCCTCATGGGCACGATGACTAAAACCCTGTTTTCTGGTACAATGGAGCGGGCAAGTGACTTGCTGGAAATAATACATACCAATGTATGCGGTCCAATGAGTGTTGAAGCACGCAGTGGATATCATTATTTCCTAACCTTCACAGATGATTTGAGTAGATATGGGTATATTTACTTAATGAAATACAAGTCTGAAACATTTGAAATGTTCAAGGAGTTTCAGAGTGAAGTAGAGAATCATCGTAACAAGAAGATAAAATTTCTATGATCTGATCGTGGAGGTGAATATCCGAGTTACGAGTTTGGTATGCATTTAAGACAATGTGTAATTGTTTCACAACTCATTCCACCTGGAACACCACAGCGTAATGGTGTGTTCGAACGTCGTAATCATATTTTGTTGGATATGGTACGTTCTATGATGTCTCTTACTGATTTGCCACTATCCTTTTAGGTTTATGCATTACAGATAGCAGCATTCACTTTAAGTAGTGCACCATCTAAATCTGTTGAGATGACACCATATGAATTATGGTTTGGTGAGAAACCTAAGCTTTCGTTTCTTAAAGTTTGAGGATGTGATGCTTATGCCAGAAGGCTACAGCCTGATAAGCTCGAACCCAAAGCGGAGAAGTATGCCTTCATAGGATACCCTAAAGAGACAATTGGGTATACCTTCTATCACAGATCCAAGGGCAAGATCTTTGTTTCCAAGAATGGATCCTTTCTAGAGAAGGAGTTTCTCTCGAAAGGAGTGGTAGGAAGGTAGAGCTTGATGAGGTTACTAAACCTTTTTGTCGAATTGGAGAGTAAAGTAGCACAAAAAGATGTTCCTGTGATGCCTACACCGACTACATAGGAAGCTAATGACGATGGTCATGAAACTTAGAATCAAGCTAATAATGAACTTCATAGGTCGTCCAGGACACGTACCGCCCCTGAATGGTATGGTAATCATGTCTTGGAAGTCATGTTGTTAGATAACGGTGAACCTACGAACTATGAGGAAGCGATGATGAGCCCAGATTTTGACAAATGCCTAGAGTCCATGAAATCTGAGATAGGGTTCATGTATGAAAACCAAGTATGGACTTTGGTGGACTTACTTGATGACTGAAAGTCCATTAAGAATAAATAGATCTTTAAGAAGAAGATGGATGCTAATGGTAATGTCACCATCTATAAAGCTTGACTTGTCGCAAAGGGTTTTCGACAAGTTCAAGGGGTTGATTACGATTAGACTTTCTCACCTGTAGCGATGCTGAAGTTTGTTAAGATTATGTTAGCAATTGTTGCATTTTCCTATTATGAAATGTGGTAGATGGACGTCAAAATTGTGTTCCTTAATTGTTTCCTTAAGGAAGAATTGTATATGATGTAACCTTAAGTTATCAAGCTCCAGTGATCCATCTATGGACTGGTGCAAGCATCTTGGAGTTGGAATCTACACTTTGATGGGGTGATCAAAGCTTTTGGATTTATACAAGTTTATGGATAAGCTTGTATTTACAAGAAAGTGCGTGGGAGCTCTGTAGCATTTCTAATAATGTATGTGGATGACATATTATTGATTGGAAATTATATAGAACTTTTGGAAAGCGTAAAGGGTTATTTGAACAAGAACTTTTCAATGAAAGACCTCGGTGAAGCGGCAAGATCTTTATAGATAGATCAAGACGCCTGGTAGGACTTACACAAAATACATAATTTGACAAAGTTTTGAAGAAGTTCAAAATGGACCAGTCAAAGAAGGGGTTCTTTCCCATGTTACAAGGTATGGAGTTGAGTAAGACTCAATGCCCAGCCATGGCAAAAGATAGAGAAAGGATGAGAGTCGTCCCCTATGCCTCGGGCATAGGCTCTATCATGTGCCATGTTAAAACTTTCCTTAAGTACCTAAAGAGGACTAAGGAAAAGTTTCTCATTTATGGAGGTGATAAGGAGCTCGTGGTAAAGGGTTATGTCGATGCTAGCTTTGACACTGATCCGGATGACTCAAAATCTCAAACCGTATAAGTATTTATTTTGAATGGTGGAGCAGTCAGTTGGAGCAGCTCCAAGCAAAGCGTGGTAGCATCATCTACATGTGAAGCGGAATATATAGCTCCTTCGAAAGCGATGCAGGAAGGAGTCCGGATGAAGGAGTTCCTGTCCGATCTAGGTGTGGTTCCTAGTGCATCGGATCCCATGACTATATATTTTGACAAAACTGGCACCATTGCCATTTCCAAGGAGCCAAGCTTTCACAAGAAAACTAAGCATATCAAATGCTACTTCAACTCCATCAGTGATTACATCAAGGAGTGAGACACAAAGATTTGTAAAGTACATACGGATCTAAATGTCGCAGACCCGTTCACTAAACCTCTTCCACGGGGGAAACATGATCAACACCAAGACTCTATGGGTGTTAAATTCATTACGATGTAAACTAGATTGTTGACTCTAGTGCAAATGGGAGACTGTTGGAAATATGCCCTAGAGGCAATAATAATTTTTTATTATTATCGTATTTCCTTGTTCATGATAAATGTTAATTGTCCATGTTAGAATTGTATTGACCGGAAACTAAAATACATGTGTGGATACATAAACAGACATCGTGTCCCTAGTAAGCCTCTACTAGACTAGCTCATTGATTAAAGATGGTTAAGGTGTCCTAACCATAGACATGAGTTGTCATTTAATAATGGGATCACATCATTAGGAGAATGATGTTATGGACAGACGCAACCGTAACTTAGCATCTGCTCATGTCAGTTTGTTTAATTGCTACAACTTTCTTCATGTCAAGTATATGAACTTAGAGCATACGATCGTGCCACTCTTTAATACCGGAAGAATACTTTGTGGGTATCAAACGTCACTTCGTAACTGGGTGATCATAAAGGTGATCTACATGTATCTCAGAAAGTGTTTGTTGGGTTGCATGGATCGAGATTGAGATTTGTCTCTCCTGATGACGGAGAGATATATCTGGCCCTCTCGGTCATACAACATCATGAATAGCTTGCAAGCATGTGATTAATGTGTTTAGTCATGGGAATCTTGTATTATGGAACGAGAAAAGAGACTTGCCGGTAACGAGATTGAACTAGGTATGGCGATACCGACAATCAAATCTTGAGCAAGTAACATATCGCCGGACAAAGGGAGTTGTATACGGGATTAACTGAATCCTTGACATTGTGGTTTAAACCGATAAAGATCTTCGTTGAATATGTGGGATTCAATATGGGCATCCAGGTGCTACTATTAATTATTGATCGAAGAGGTGTCTCGGTCATGACTGCATGTTCTCGAACCCGTAGGATCACACACTTAATGTTTGGTAATGCTAGGGTAGTACTGGGATATTCATAGTGGTAGGTCCGAAGGTAATTTGGAGTCCCGGATGGGATCCGCGACATCACGAGGAGCGCCGGAATGGTCCAGAGGTAAAGATTTATATATGGAAAGTGTTTTTCAGGGTTCCGAAAAAGTTTGGGAATTTTCGGTAGTGTATTGGGAAGGTTCAAGAAGGTTGCGGGGTTTCCACCATGGGGCAGCGACCCAGGGTGGGGCCCCACATGGTCTGGCCGCACCAACCCCCAAAGCCTATGTCATTTAAAGTTAAAGATAAGATCTAATCTCTAAATTGAAAGGGATTTCTCCCTTGTGGCCGGCCCTAGGAGGGTTTTGGCCACCCTTCCCTGCCCCTAGCCTATATAAAGAGAGGGAGGCGCAGGAGAGGGGCGGCCCATCCATTGCTAGCCGCCGCCTATCCAATCTCCTCGTCCGGTTGTGCTTGGCGAAGCTCTGTCGGAGTTTCGCTGCCACCACCACCACGTTGTCATGTTGGTTCAAATCCATCTACCTCTTCTCCCTCGCTTGCTAGATCAAGGAGGAGACGTCACTGAGTCGTACGTGTGCACATCTAAGAGGTGCCGCTCGTGCGGTGCTTGGATCAGATTGCATCATGACGTTAGTACGACTACACCAACCATGATTATTAGATCGTGAACGCGCTCGGTCTACAAGTGTACGTAGACACATTCCCTCTGGCTGCTAGCATCTTCATAGAATAAATCTTGGGTGTTTAGTAGAATTTTTCTCATGCAACGTTCTCCATCACAAGGTCCAAAGTAAAATGAGAGAGAAACCTTATAAATGCTCTCACCGCCCATTGGCCACACTACATATATATTGGAGTAGTGTAAAATGAGTCGGTGGTGGATGACATTGCTAATTTTACCAACAAGCTAACCAACAAACTTGGAGATGCCCTAAAATATGCTAGAACACTCTCTCATATTATTAATTACAGTGTTACGTCACATTTCTACTTAGATGACAATGCGTGGTACTCTTAGGCTCTTTCTAGTTGTTCCAGGGTGTACATGTGGTAAGAATACTGTATAGGCAAAAAATAACATGACAAAACAATTAAACATGAGAGAGAGGGCATTATAATGACCCAGAAAGAAATGATGCCAAACATGCGAACCTGGACAAAAGAATTATGCGTGAAAAGTTTGACGGCTAAACAATTAAACAAAGGAAAGTTTAGACAATTATGCATGGAAAGTTTCCCTAATATGTGTTATAACGCTCTCTCATATTATTAATTACAATGCTACATCACATTTCTACTTAGATGACAATGTATGGCACTCTTAGGCTCTTTCTAGCTGTTCTAGTGTGTACATATGGTAAAAATACCATATAGGCTAAAAACGACATGGCAAAACAATTAAACAGGAGAGAGAGCACTATGATTATCCAAAAAAAATGATGCCAAACATGCGAACCTAGACAAAATAATTATGCATGAAAAGTTTGTCTGTTAAACAATTAAACAAAAGAAGATTACAACAATTACAATAATGGGTTATAAGCCAGTTTACATGGCAGTTTTGCCTATTCGAAAAAGAGAGGCAGTCAAAAAAAGGAAGTGAGCTCTTATGCAATAGTCAATCTCTATACATACTCCTAGGTAAGATGAGTTTAGCAAAAAGAAAGAAAGTGAAAAATATTTCACTAATTATACAGCCAGCGGTCGGCTATTTTTTCCAAAGTGCTGACTATATTATTAATAATTGCTCTTAAGAAACTAAGGCTTTTTTATGTTAGCTCCTTATCTAAACACCTTTGATAATTGCATCGAAATAGGCATGACATTTCCACCGCGGGAGGTCCAACGTGTAGAGGTCGAACCTGGTGTACCCATAGCTTAGCAACATGCCGCGTACGGGGGCACGGACCTGCCGCGGGAGCAGTGAACCGAATCACTTGTGACGTTGCACCCCATCCCCATCCCTTTCTCTCTCCTCTTTTTCTTCCCACCCATCTCTCTCCATCGGTCGCTGTCACACACTCTCTCTCTTGCGCAGAGCAGAGGCAGCAGGAGGAGAGAGAGCACGACGTGACAGGGCCGGACGTACACTCCGGCGGAGTGACGGGACTGCCCCTGGGCCAACGAACTGCAAGGAGCGCAGGGGCAGAACCGTCCGCACGCCCTGGGTGGGGCCGAGGAACGTGGGCCGAGGACGACGACGTCCTTTGCGTGGGGACCAACCACCACTCGCCCGGCCCGGCTCGTGCTCAGCGCCGCAGTCTCTCGCGATTTATCTCGTGTGGATTGTGGATCGTTTCGTGTCGGCAAGGCCAGAGGGCGGGGAGACTGGGAAGCGTGTCGTGGAGAGGGAGGCGCGATATGTCGGGGAGTGAGTTGCTGCGAAAGGAGGGGGTCTTTTTAAAGCCTGGACCTGTACGCTTCTTTGCTGTCGCTGCAGGGAGAGGGAAGCTGTGGTTGAGAGAGCGTGGTATGGTATCCAGCTGCTAGTATAGGTGGATGGTGTCGAAAGTTTCTGTCCTCCGTTCGCATCATCTGGACACCTCTCCCTATCTAGCCGTTGGAGTGGCCGGCCCAGCCCACACATCATGTTGTACACAGTTTTGTTTTCTTTTGTCGGAAGCATTTTTAGTAGTAGTATAAAAGCTTTGTGTACGAGAATCCTTTTCTGAGCTCGGGCTCATCTACACCCGTGTTGAATCAAAAACTTAAGACAAATAGTCAATTAAAAAAATTCATTTTTTTCTTCCAAAATAAGCCGCCTTCAATGCTTTGTTATTCTTTAACCACATTTTACTGCTTTAGTTAAAATCACTGCACGGAGACCTTTTATCAGAAAATTGTTGATAGACCAGGACATTGATTTTGGCTCCCGAGCTAATAAAAATGGTACTCCCTCTGATCCATATTAATAGACGCACACTTAATACAACTTTATAGTATTAATATGGATAGGAGGGAGTAATAAATTCGATCTAGTGTTTTTATACATGGTAGACAATTTGGTGCATGAGGTCCGACCCAATTTCAAATGATTTGGACAAATGAGAAACTATCGGCAAAAATGACAAATTCAGGGGTCTATAAAACAGTTTGTTGTTCACGTACTGTTTTGACCTGATTTGTCTTTTTTACTTAGAGTTACTCCAATGTCCAAATGAGCTAATATTTGGAGCGAACCTCACGCAATAAATTGTCTACCATGGGAAAAAAATGGATGTTTTTGAATTTTTCTCGTATTTGTTTCGAATTTTTTTCTGGTCGAGTGCAGATGAGCCTGGGCACCGAATCACTGCACTCATTTGTGTATATTTATTCCTTCTTCCAAAATAAGCTGCCTTCGATGCTTTGTTATTCTTTAACCATATTTTACTGCTTTAGTTAAAATCACTGCAGAGAGACCTTTTATCAGAAAATTGTTGATGGAGTAGGACATGGATTTTGGCTCCTGAGCTAATAAAAATGGTACTCCCTCCGATCCATATTAATAGACGCACACCTTTTCTGCTCATGAGGACCCCTGGCAAGATTAGTTGTGTACGAGCTAGGAGTCCTCAACCCTTGTATTTGTCTACCTATCAATGCAATGATACGCCAGCTTGGCGTATTGGTGAAAAAAAATATACGCACACTTAATACAACTTTGTAGTATTAATATGGATAGGAGGGAGTAATAAATTCGATCTAGTGTTTTTACACATACAAATTTTCGTGAAGAAATTCATTTGTGATGCTCCGGAAAGAAAGATGTTTTGAAAATGTCATTTTAAAATCATTTTGGGGAACTGGTTGTTTTGTCCAGATCACCACAGATGTCATTTCTTCTCAGAAATGTGCATGTGGATAGAGCACACGACCATATTTGGTATAAAAAGATTCAAAAAAATTAATTTGTTTTACTTTTTTTGGGATTTCACCGCTCACCTCATATGCATATGAGCTATGGTGTGGACATGCACTTTCGGATGGACCGAACCTTCACACCGAGCTTATCCAAAAAATCGAGTCACCGCCTGATCTACCACCCAGTATTGGACCTCCCGTAGTGGGAGTGTCATAAGAGTATCATGCACTGCCACCTAAGCAAAAAATATGCTATGGCACTACAATCTTTGTCTTCATCTACATCATCAACATTTTCTTCAACAATTGATGCAGTTGCTCTTTCTTATTCTTCTATAGTGGCGGGGTCAGCATCTTGAAGAATACTGACCGACGGAGATGCAGGGCAGAACTGGGACTTGCAAATCCTTTGCAATGGAGATTGATGCTTATCTGATTCAAGTTGAATAGGCACAATGTCAAAGGGCGATTCCGAAGATTTCACGTGAGGTGTGGTGTGGAGAGGAGAATTTGAATGTTCTTGATCCTAATAGTCACCATGAATTCTCGATTTTGGGGCATCCCTAATATTGACATCCTCGCTTTCTTTACCTGCAATTTCTTCAGTTTCTGTAGGGTGAGGCGATGATACCATAAGAGTAGTGTCATCAGAGCTGACGGTTTCTTCATCCATCTTTTCATAGGGGAATCTTGGGGTTTTCTTCATGTTTTGTGCCAGACGGTCGACACAAGCGGTGGCATTGAGGCCAATGGTAGAAAAAATTTGGCTCATTTATAGTGAAACTATCACTTTGCTTCTTCTTCGTTGGCTTCTCAACAGGTTTTGAAGCCTTCTCCTTTTAGCTTCATTCTCTAGAGCCTTACTTTTCTTCAACAAGGAGGCAGAGGTGTTGACTTCTTCAGAGGAGGCAGAGTGGAAAGTTTCGCAGAAGAAGAACTTGCATTCTCAACAGCTGGGGCAAGGGGCACATTCTTTGTGTTTGGAAATGTAATAGAAAACAAAACGCGCCTACTAATCATCCCATCGTCACTATGAAGATGCAAGTACGATTGGATCTAGATTAGATTGCTTACCAATGTAAATGCGATAGAGAGGAGACTTAGAGAGGTGTGTTAATACATATTCCCATAACTAGGTTATACCTCCCAGCAGTGAGAATTGGTCCCTCAAACTGATCCGTAGATCAAGCACCGAATGTATAGTGCCTCTATAGAGAGCACCTGTCCAGCAGGTAGCTATGTTGGAGAACTAGGGTGGAGGTGGAGCAGCCTTTCGACAGAGGATTAGTTTCCAAGAAGAGAACGAGGGAGAGGGGGGGGGGACCTTGCGCAATCATGTGTTTCCAGGGAGCACCCATGGCCTCTCCTTTATATAGGTGGCTAGGGGGTGCATGGTTTTACCGTCCTAGGGTCGACGGGACAATGGGTGGTATTATGCATGTCTCTTATTATGGCTCGACCCACATAATACACATATAACAAGGATTATATATCTGAAGCAAAGTTTGTGTTTCTATACAATTAAGTATCAGAAATACTAGTGATGAATCTGGACCCTTTGAAAATGTCTTTAGCCCTACTTCAGTTCCCATCATTTTTCATTATTCTCTTGTTCTTATGACGCATTTTGTTTTCCGGCTATCCTTCATGCGATAAGGATAGCCAGGTGGCCCGAGGTAACATAATTTAGTGAATATTCATTCAAAAACTTAGTTGCCATTAGCCGCGAAAAAATGGCGGGCGAGGGAAGCCTCGACCCGATGGGCAACTTCTTCTTCCTCGTCACCGACTTCGTGTGTGGTGTTCTCCTTCCTCCGTTCCATGCGGCGATTAAGATTTTGGCTTGCGGTTCCTGGCTAATGTGTTGGAACAGGTTGCTACATCGCGTCTGGTGTGTGGGCACACATGTGATACTCACCTACGATGGCGGTGGCGTGTGCACGCAATCTTCCTTCAGGGACGACGGTAAGAAGAGGAAAGAGTGCACAACGGAGGAGCGGCCGGCGTTGAACACAATAGCCCGTTGACACAAGGACCCAGAAGGGCTTCGGTGTAATTTTATGTCTTACACGGTAGTTTGTGCAAATGTTGGGGGCAGTTGTGTTGGATGTTTCCAGCTATAATTTGAGGATTCTGGTTGTTTGAATGATGCACGTGCTGAGGGCTACTCCAACGCAGGACCATAAATCGTTCAGGTATGTCCATTTGGAGTAAACGGACGGGCGAGACGGCCCAACTCGCGACCCCATTCGTAAAATCCATCTATTTTACGGTCCGGCTCGCTCCATCCTGGGCGCAAAATCGGTCTGGCTTTGCATCTGAAACGGACACAAGCAAACGTTTTCTGCGCCCTCCGCGTCCGCGCTGGTCCAGGGTTGACCCACATATCACCCACCTCCCACCATACTCTCTCTCTCTCTCTTCCTTTTTCTTTCTCTTCCTCACCAACCCACCCACACGATGCTGCAGTCGATGGCGCTGCCAGTCTCTCCCCGCTCACGCACCTCCTAAGAGCAGCAGTAGCTGTAGTCCCCGACGAGCGCAGCGACGAGCGAGGCCGGGGTGCGGCGAGCGAGCGAGCAGACGAGCTGGCTACAGGGAGCACGGGCGGCGCGAGCGCGGGCAGACGTGGGCGCAGGCGGCGGTGAGGGCGAGCGGCAGGCCGCGGCGGGGTGCTGCGAGCTCGGCGGGGCACGACCGACTTCGACCTGGCGCTGCTGCGGGCGCGCTGGGACGGGGCGGGCACGGTGAGCATGGCGCCGGCTCGCGGGGATGGCGAAGGTGAGGCGCGCCCGTCGCGCGTGCTCGCTGGGAGGGCGCAGGCGGGGCGGGGAGGGCATGGGTGAGGAGGGGAGGGCGCGGGCAAGGCGCGCGTCGGCCGCGCGAGCTCGCGGGGAGGGCGCAGGTAGACCGAGAAGGACGCGGGCGGGGAAGGTGCATGAAGGGCGAGGCGCGGCGGGGCGGGAGGGCGCGGACGAAGCACGCGCCGGCGTCGCGAGCTCGTGGCGAGGCGGTGAGGGCGCAGGCGGGCGCGCGCGGCTGGGGCACGGCGAGCGCGAGCAGGCGAGGCGGGGGCACGAGTGCGGTAGGCCGCCACGCGCTGCCGCTGCGAGATGCAGCTGGTGCCGCTGCACGGGTCGCGAGAGGGCACCCAGGGCACGAGCAACGATGGCACAGGCGCCGGTAGACAAGTTGGGACGGAGCGGCCGGTTGAGTACAGAGCGCGGCGGACATCGAAAATTGAGCATGGTTGTCCGTTTTTCTGCATAAACGGGCAAAATCCGAATAAAACGGACGTATGTTTGAAAGTTTTTTTTGGAATGTTTAGGAGTTGCAGAGAAAGAGTCGCGTGGGGATGGTGTCGGGTGGAAGGACGTCCACGTCGATGGGTCTGCCTGAATCGCCGGTCATCTGCTCTTTTTTTAGCCCTAGGCTATCTATCCCAGGACGTCTTCATTAAACAACGAACGATTACTGGTAATCGACGTCGCAATCAGAGCATAAAGAAACAAGGCACGTTGGGTCCGAGTTTCTTCCAACAAACTCATCTTTCCTGTTAAGATTTATCACGATATAAGCACGCGGAATCTTGATGATTTCGCAGCTCATGGCGAGATGATACGAGATGGAGGTGCCTTCACATCAACTCGATCGCTGTCTGATTTCTCTTTCTCTCTCTAAACTTCTCTCTCTGGGTAGCACGAGGCAGCGATTTTCTGAAATATGAATAATGGTTTTAGTGTTGGGAATATGTTGCTGGCTGAAAGGGACTGATGGATGGACGCATCTTTCTCTCGCTTGGACCTTTTCTCGTGGATTCCTACCCTTCCCACCGTGAACATGCAAAATCTCGTCTAGGTATTTCCCTATCTATGCTTATTTAATTTTTACATTTTGACTGCTGAAAAAACTTAAGAGAAAAACTCACCGACGGCTACGGCGATAGATACAGTTCAAGGTAAATCACTATTGTTGTCCTATCCAGCATTTCCCCCAAGAACTAATGAAGAGACGTAGCTGATTTTTATATACTCTTGGATATGTAAACAGGCAATCTCTATTTTACGCTTCAAGTGTTCGTTATAGCCCATTTTGCTATCGGACACCTAAAGCGCACACCCCCTCCCGCGAGCTGGGCCGGCCCACATATTCTTTCTTTTTTTTGAACAAGACAAAGGCACTCAAGGCGCTCAAATTTCTGCCAGCTACAGTTTATATTTGTAATGACATATCCCCTATCACTAACATCTGCAATAAACTGAATCAGGGGACAATGCCACTTTTGATGTACTTCATTACAACATCTGATCCTAGAACTCGGTTCAGTACACAAATCTTGAGATTTAGCTATGGTAGCTGCATTATGATCCTCGCAGTTTTGAGTTCTAGGTACATAGAACACCTGGACTTGCTTGGTAGCAATGGTGCTACAAAAATCTGCAAGAGTACTTCTAATCTGCCAGTGTCCTGGTTGAAACATAGGAGATCTTGCTGCCACCGCTTTAGTTAGAATAAGGTTGTCTGTTAGTATGACTGCTTCCTTAATGTTCAACCTATTCATAATGATTGCCGCTAGATTTATTCCGTGAGCTTCCGCTTGGATTGCTGATTGTGTTAGTGCATCAGTTGCTGAAATTGTAGCTTTCATTGTTTGATCTCCCTGCTGTACCTGCATAAAGACTCCAATACCTGTTCTATTACTCATTGTTTCAACTCCATGACATTGCTCCTTCCAGGTTGCATCTGTGAATTTTTTAACTAGACTTGAAAGGCTGAATGCATCAATTGTATTTCCTTGTACAGATTTGTCTTCAACTTGAGCGTTACTGTTGTGACTTTGTATGGTTAATCGGCCCACATATTCTTTTTCTGACTTTTAGATCGCAAAAACAAAATTGTGAGTGATAAGGATTCAAACCACTAACCTCCAATTTCAGTACGAAAGGCAGTAACCAACTAAACTAGCAACATGTTATGCCTAATTTGTTTTTATACATCTTTAACGCTAATAAACCGTGACATGTTTGTGCCTAATCTCTTTCTCTTTCCTTTTTTAAAAAACTTCTTGAACTCTTCTTAAATTCGTGTAATTTTCAAATTCACGAACTTATTTTGAATCTCATTAACTTTCTTCAAATTTGTGAACTTATTCTTTTTTCTATATTTTTTATTTTTATAATTCATGAACTTTTTTAATTCGGATGAACCTTTTTCAAAATCGATGAACTTTTTCCAATTTGGATGAGCTTTTTCCAAATTTGGTGATTTTTTATAGAAGTTCAAAGAACTTTTTTCAAATTAGATGAACTTTTTTCAATTTCAATGAAGTTTTTTTTCAAAATCGTTGAGATTTTTTCAAATTTGATGAATCTTTTTCCAAAATCGCTGATTTTTTTTTCAAATTCGATGAACTTTTTCCACATTTGATAAATTTTTCAATTTTGCAATCTTTTTTTACATATTTTTGAACTTTTCAAATTCATGCTCTTTTTTAGAATTTGTGAACTTTTGTTTATTCGCTAATTCTTTTACAAAAGTTTTAGTAGTCAACAGCCAACATGGCTAAACGGTCAATGGAACGACCGTTCTAGCAATTTTTTTAGCTGTACCAGTCGATTGAGTGATCTACTGTAGAGCGATCGAGCGAATCGAGTTCTCATGTGAATGGGCCGGCCCAAGAGACCGTGTGCGTGAGCGCCGGTACAACAACCCAGCGCTTGAAGAGTATACAACATGATGCTTTTAATTGATCTTTTTATGTGAAGCTGTCAGTTTGTGAGGGAATATAGTGGTAGATGAAAAAAAATTGGAAATTAGGTTCCTTGTGATCGAACTAGCCCACCAGGATTCAAGTCCATACTTGACACTGATGCTCACATTTTTCTGGATTTATGTCAGATTTCCGACGATATTTGTTCAGTGTGCGGAGACGTACCCATTGGTGAGGTTAGGGTTTCTCGTCATGTGTCGAGATTTGGTGTCAGGTGCTTCAAATCTATGCAAGGGTTTAACGATGACAACTGTGGCTGCAGGGTGCTGGTCCTTACGGGCACGTGCACGAAGACTTACCGACTGTCATCGATAAGGTCAAGCCGGTTCCGATAGGGGAGCGGCGACAACGACGCGTCGGTGACTCGTTCTGGCGGCAGTAGTGGTCGTTTGATGGTCTCGGAATATTAATGTAAATTTTACTATGTTTGAGATGCTTTGTACTTTCGATGAGCTTTTATAACAAATATGATCTTTTTCGCAAAAACAATTACGAAGACGTGTGTGGTGAAAATAATGCAGCATCTAACATAGTGCAGGGTGCAGAAGATGGGTTCATTCGCGATACGAGGCGTAAGACGTCGACAGTGTTTGACCGCATCATGAAGAGAAGAGGAGAAACGACGGACCCTGCAAGCCAGGGCCGTCGGGAGCAATGAATATTCTGGCCTGGAACTGTCGAGGCTTGGGGTTGGACTCGACGGTTGGCGAATTGCGAGACCTGATTAGGTCCTACAACCCGGCGGTGGTTTTTTTAAGTGAAACTAAAAAGAAGGTGCGAGCGATGGAGAGACTCAAGTGGAGTTTGGGCTTTAGAAACGGTGTTGCTGTGGATTGTAGCGGAAGAAGTGGGGGGCTATCACTATGGTGGAGAGACCATATCCAAGTAACGGTGAGACCGTGGTGCCAATACTATATTGATGCGCACATTGTTTGTGAAGGAAAGACCTCTAGAATCACTGGATTCTATGGGGAACCTAACACGGAGATGAGAAAGAAATCTTGGGATGCTATTAGATATCTTCGGTCTCAAGATGACCTCCCTTGGATTTGTGTGGGAGACTACAATGAGGCATTATTCCAAATGGACCAGGTGGGGGGAAACGCGAGGAGTTTTACACGCATGGAGGACTTCCGGGACTGCTTGGCCGACTGCGGACTGGCTGACTTGGGGTTCTCCGGATACCCGTACACTTGGAATAACAAGAGAGATGGTGCTGAGAATATCCAAGTTAGATTGGATAGAGCTACATGCAATGATAGTTTTCTGCAGGTGTACCCGGAGACGATAGTTGAGCATATTATGACGGAAGAATCAGACCATCAAGCAATCCTTGTGAGAGCTATGGAGATGACTCCAAATGCCTCCAGGGCTACGGATCATCCTTTTCGCTTTGAGGAAGCATGGACAAGACATGAGAGCTACGAGCAGATGGTTAACGAATCTTGGGAAGCAGCCGGTGATGGACAACGGAACCTGGAGGCGATTTGGAACAAACTGGAGCGTGTGGCTGGCAACATGCATCGCTGGGCTCGCGAGGTTTTTGGGTCTATCCGGCGTAAAATAGCCATGCTCAAAACCCAGCTAACAGATGCAAAAATCCGGGCGCTGTCGACGGGATACCAACAGGAGGTCCGTGATATTGAGGAGCAGCTGCGGGAGATGTTTGAGCGGGAGGAAATTTTCTATCGGCAACGGTCGAGAGTGGACTGGTTAATGGTTGGAGACCAAAATACAAGATATTTTCAGAACCGGGCATCGCATAGGAAGAGGAAGAATACTATAAGAGCTCTTAAACGGGAGGATGGTACGAGGTGTACGGTGAATGAAGATATAAGGGAGATGGCAGCGAGTTTTTACGAGCACTTGTTCACATCAGAGGGGTCGACGGGAGTGGAAGTGCTTCTCCAAAATATTGAGCAATTGGTGACGGGAGATATGAACCTAAAATTGACGGCACCAGTTACAGATGAGGAGATACAGACGGCACTGTTTCAAATGGGACCTACCAAGTCGCCGGGACCGGACGGGTTACCTGCACTTTTTTACCAAAGACACTGGCTTTTGGTTAAGGAGGATGTTTGCACGGCAGTACGGGCTTTTCTCAACGGTGAGGCTTGCCCAGAGGACTTTAACGATACTGTTATTGTTATGATACCGAAAGTAAATGCTACAGAACTACTTACTCAATTCCGTCCTATCAGCCTATGTAATGTTTTGTACAAGCTGGCTACAAAGGTCCTAGCAAACAGACTGAAGGTGATCCTCCCAATTCTTATTTCTAAGGAATAAAGCGCTTTTGTCCCTGGTCGTCTGATTATGGACAATGTTTTGGTGGCGTATGAATGTGTCCATGCTGTTAGGATGAGGAAAAGGAAGAAGTGTTTGTGTGCGGTAAAGCTAGATATGATGAAAGCTTATGACAGGGTCGAGTGGGGGTTTTTTGGAGAGAATGATGGCTCGGTTTGGTTTTGCGCCACAATGGATAACCATGGTCATGCGGTGTGTCAAGTCAGCAAGATTTTCTATCAAGATTAATGGGGGCTGTTCTAGACAATTTTCACCCTCCCGGGGGCTCCGACAGGGAGATCCATTATCACCGTATCTCTATCTTTTTTGTGTTGAAGGGTTCTCGGCTCTGCTGAAAAGAGCTCAGGAGGATAATAATCTTAAGGGTGTTTCTTTCGGGGGCACTGGCCCCCATGTAACTCACTTATTATTTGCAGACGACAACATTGTCTTCCTGGAGGGGTCGAGTGAGAGCATGACCACTCTTAAGGAGATTTTGTGGTGCTATGAGGAGGCTTCGGGGAAAAAAGTGAACCTGCAGAAGTCTTCTATTTTCTTTGGCAGCCCTCTGCAATGACCAAACAAAGATTGAGCTGAAACAGGTTGTTGGTATTGAGTCTGAAGCGCTGAGTGAGAGGTACCTAGGGCTGCCAACACTGGTTGGTAGGTCGAAAGAAGGTACTTTTTGAAGGAAATATGCCCTAGAGGCAATAATAAAGTTATTATTTATTTCCTTATTTCATGATAAATGTTTATTATTCATGCTAGAATTGTATTAACCGGAAACATAATACATGTGTGAATACATAGACAAACATAGTGTCACTAGTATGCCTCTACTTGACTAGCTCGTTAATCAAAGATGGTTATGTTTCCTAACCATGGACAAAGAGTTGTTATTTGATTAACGGGATCACATCATTAGTTGAATGATCTGATTGACATGACCCATTCCATTAGCTTAGCACCCGATCGTTTAGTATGTTGCTATTGCTTTCTTCATGACTTATACATGTTCCTATGACTATGAGATTATGCAACTCCCGTTTGCCGGAGGAACACTTCGTGTGCTACCAAACGTCACAACGTAACTGGGTGATTATAAAGGTGCTCTACAGGTGTCTCCAAAGGTACATGTTGGGTTGGCGTATTTCGAGATTAGGATTTGTCACTCCGATCGTCGGAGAGGTATCTCTGGGCCCTCTCGGTAATGCACATCACTTAAGCCTTGCAAGCATTGCAACTAATGAGTTAGTTGCGGGATGATGTATTACAGAACGAGTAAAGAGACTTGCCGGTAACGAGATTGAACTAGGTATTGGTATACCGACGATCGAATCTCGGGCAAGTAATATACCGATGACAAAGGGAACAACGTATGTTGTTATGCGGTCTGACCGATAAAGATCTTCGTAGAATATGTAGGAGCCAATATGGGCATCCAGGTCCCGCTATTTGTTATTGACCGGAGACATGTCTCGGTCATGTCTACATTGTTCTCGAACCCGTAGGGTCCGCACGCTTAAGGTTACGATGACAGTTATATTATGAGTTTATGCATTTTGATGTACCGAAGTTTGTTCGGAGTCCCAAATGTGATCACGGACATGACGAGGAGTCTCGAAATGGTCGAGACATAAAGATTGATATATTGGAAGCCTATGTTTGGATATCGGAAGTGTTCCGGGTGAAATCGGGATTTTACCGGAGTACCGGAAGGTTACCGGAACCCCCCCCTGGGAGCTATATGGGCCATAGTGGGCCTTAGTGGAAAAGAGAAGAGGCAGCCCAACATGGGCCGCGCGCCCCTCCCCTCCCTTGGTCCGAATAGGACAAGGAGAGGGGGCCGGACCCTCTCTCTCTTTACCCCCCTCCGCGAATCCTATTCCAACTAGGATTGGGGGGGGGGGGATCCTACTCCCAGAGGGAGTAGGACTCTCCTGGCGCGCCTCTCCTAGGCCGGCCGCACCCCCCCCCTTTAGTCCTTTATATACGGAGGCAGGGGCACCCCAGAGACACAAGTTGATCCACGTGATCTTATTCTTAGCCGTGTGCGGCGGCCCCAGTCACCATAGTCCTCGATAATATTGTAGTGGTGCTTAGGCGAAGCCCTGCGACAGTAGTACATCAAGATCGTCAGCACGCCGTCGTGCTGACGGAACTCTTCCCCGACACTTTGCTGGATCGGAGTCCGAGGATCGTCATCGAGCTGAACGTGTGCTAAAACTCGGAGGTGCCGTAGTTTCGGTGCTTGATCGGTCGGGCCGTGAAGACGTACGACTATATCAACCAAATGCTTCCGTTGTCGATCTACCAAGGGTACGTAGATCACACTCTCCCCTCGTTGCTATGCATCACCATGATCTTGCGTGTGCGTAGGAATTTTTTTGAAATTACTACGTTCCCCAACAGTGGCATCCGAGCCTAGGTTTTATATGTTGATGTTATATGCATGAGTAGAACACAAGTGAGTTGTGGGCGATATAAGTCATACTGCTTACCAGCATGTCATACTTTGGTTCGGCGGTATTGTTGGATGAAGCGGCCCGGACCGACATTACGCGTACGCTTACGCGAGACCGGTTCTCCCGACGTGCTTTGCACAGAGGTGGCTTGCGGGTGACAGTTTCTCCAACTTTATTTGAATCGAGTGTGACTACGCCCGGTCCTTGCGAAGGTTAAAACAGGACCAACTTGACAAACTATCGTTGTGGTTTTGATGCGTAGGTAAGATTAGTTCTTGCTTAAGCCCGTAGCAGCCACGTAAAACTTGCAACAACAAAGTAGAGGACGTCTAACTTGTTTTTGCAGGGCATGTTGTGATGTGATATGGTCAAGACATGATGCTGTTTTTTATTGTATGAGATGATCATGTTTTGTAACCGAGTTATCGGCAACTGGCAGGAGCCATATGGTTGTCGTTTTATTGTATGCAATGCAATCGCGATGTAATGCTTTACTTTATCACTAAGCGGTAGCGATAGTCGTGGAAGCACAAGCTTGGCGAGACGACAACAATGCTATGATGGAGATCAAGGTGTCGCGCCGGTGACGCTGGTGATCACGACGGTGCTTCGGAGATGGAGATCACAAGCACAAGATGATGATGGCCATATCATATCACTTATATTGATTACATGTGATGTTTATCTTTTATGCATCTTATCTTGCTTTGATTGACAGTAGCATTATAAGATGATCTCTCACTAATTATCAAGAAGTGTTCTCCCTGAGTATGCACCATTGCGAAAGTTCTTCGTGCTGAGACACCACATGATGATCGGGTGTGATAGGCTCTACGTTCAAATACAACGGGTGCAAAACAGTTGCACACGCGGAATACTCAGGTTATACTTGACGAGCCAAGCATATACAGATATGGCCTCGGAACACGGAGACCGAAAGGTCGAGCGTGAATCATATAGTAGATATGATCAACATAGTGATGTTCACCATTGAAACTACTCCATCTCACGTGATGATCGGACATGGTTTAGTTGATTTGGATCACGTGATCACTTAGAGGATTAGAGAGATGTCTGTCTAAGTGGGAGTTCTTAAGTAATATGATTAATTGAACTTAAATTTATCATGAACTTAGTCCTGGTAGTATTTTGCAAATCATGTTGTAGATCAATAGCTCGCGTTGTTGCTTCCCTGTGTTTATTTTGATATGTTCCTAGAGAAAATTGTGTTGAAAGATGTTAGTAGCAAAGATGCGGATTGGATCCGTGATCTGAGGTTTATCCTCATTGCTGCACAGAAGAATTATGTCCTTGATGCACCGCTAGGTGACAGACCTATTGCAGGAGCAGATGCAGACGTTATGAACGTTTGGCTAGCTCAATATGATGACTACTTGATAGTTTAGTGCACCATGCTTAACGGCTTAGAATCGGGACTTCAAAGACGTTTTGGACATCATGGACCATATGAGATGCTCCTGGAGTTGAAGTTAATATTTCAAGCAAATACCCGAGTTGAGAGATATGAAGTCTCCAACAAGTTCTATAGCTAAAAGATGGAGGAGAATCGCTCAACTAGTGAGCATGTGCTCAGATTGTCTGGGTACTACAATCGCTTGAATCAAGTGGGAGTTAATCTTCCAAATAAGATAGTGATTGACAGAATTCTCTAGTCACCATCACCAAGTTAGTAGAACTTCGTGATGAACTATAGTATGCAAGGGATGACGAAAACGAATCCCGAGCTTTTCATGATGATGAAATCGATGAAGGTAGAAATCAAGAAAGAGCATCAAGTGTTGATGGTTGACAAGATCACTAGTTTCAAGAAAAGGGCAAAGGGAAGAAGGGGGACTTCAAGAAGAACGGCAAGCAAGTTGCTGCTCAAGTGAAGAAGCCCAAGTCTGGTCCTAAGCCAGAGACTAAGTGCTTCTACTGCAAAGGGATTGGTCACTGGAAGCGGAACTGCCCCAAGTATTTGGCAGATAAGAAGGATGGCAAAGTGAACAAAAGTATATTTGATATACATGTTATTGATGTGTACTTTACTAGTGTTTATAGCAACCCCTCAGTATTTGATACTGGATCAGTTGCTAAGAGTAGTAACTCGAAACAGGAGTTGCAGAATAATCAGAGACTAGTTAAGGGTGAAGTGACGATGTGTGTTGGAAGTAGTTCCAAGATTGATATGATCATCATCGCACACTCCCCTATACTTTCGGGATTAGTGTTGAACCTAAATAAGTGTTATTTGGTTTTTGCGTTGAGCATGAATATGATTTGATCATGTTTTTTGCAATACGGTTATTCATTAAAGTCAGAGAATAATTATTGTTCTGTTTACATGAATAAAACCTTCGATGGTCATACACCCAATGAAACAAGTTCATTGGATCTCGATCATAGTGATACACATATTCATAATATTGAAACCAAAAGATGCGAAGTTAATAGTGATAGTGCAACTTATTTTTGGCACTGCCGTTTAGGTCATATTGGTGTAAAGCGCATGAAGAAACTCCATGCTGATGGGATTTTGGAATCACTTGATTATGAATCACTTGGTGCTTGCGAACCATGCCTTATGGGCAAGATGACTAAAGACTCCGTTCTGCGGAACAATGGAGCGAGCAACTGACTTATTGGAAATAATACATACTGATGTATGCGATCCGATGAGTGTTGAAGCTCGCGGCGGGTATCATTATTTTCTAACCTTCACAGATGATTTGAGCAGATATGGGGATATCTACTTGATGAAACATAAGTCTGAAACATTTGAACAGTTCAAAGAATTTTAGAGTGAAGTGGAAAATCATCGTGACAAGAAAATAAAAGTTTCTACGATATGATCGCAGAGGTAAAATATTTGAGTTACGAGTTTGGCCTTCAATTAAAACAATGTGAAATAGTTTCACTACTCACGCCACCTGGAACACCATAGTGTAATGGTGTGTCCGAACGTTATAACCATACTTTATTAGATATAGTGCGATCTATGATGTCTCTTACCGATCTACCACTATCGTTTTGGGGTTATGCATTAGAGACAGCTGCATTCACGTTAAATAGGGCACCATCTAAATCCGTTGAGACGACACCGTGTGAACTATGGTTTGGCAAGAAACCTAAGCTGTCGTTTCTTAAAATTTGGAGTTGCGATGCTTATGTGAAAAAGTTTCATCTCGATAAGCTCAAACTCAAATCGGAGAAATATGTCTTCATAGGATACCCAAAGGAGACAGTTGGGTACACCTTCTATCATAGATCCGAAGGCAAGACATTCGTTGCTAAGAATGAATCCTTTCTAGAGAAGGAGTTTCTCTCGAAAGAAATGAGTGGGAGGAAAGTAGAACTTGATAAGGTAATTGTACCTTCTCCCTTATTGGAAAGTAGTTCATCACAGAAATCTGTTCCTGTGACTACTACACCAATTAGTGAGGAAGCTAATGATGATGATCATGTAACTTCAGATCAAGTTACTATCGAATCTCGTAGGTAAACCAGAGTGAGATCCACACCAGAGTGGTACGGTAATCTTGTTCTGGAAGTTATGTTACTAGACCATGACGAACCTACGAACTATGAGGAAGCGATGATGAGCCCAGATTTCGCAAAGTGGCTTGAAGCCATGAAATCTGAGATGGGATCCATGTATGAGAACAAAGTATGGACTTTGGTTGACTTGCCCGATGATCGGCAAGCAATTGAGAATAAATGGATCTTCAAGAAGAAGACTGACGCTGACGGTAATATTACTGTCTACAAAGCTCGACTTGTCGCAAAAGGTTTTCGGCAAGTTCAAGGGATTGACTACGATGAGACCTTCTCACCCGTAGCGATGCTTAAGTCTGTCCGAATCATGTTAGCAATTGCCGCATTTTATGATTATGAAATTTGGCAGATGGATGTCAAAACTGCATTCCTGAATGGATTTCTGGAAGAAGAGTTGTATATGATGCAACCAGAAGGTTTTGTCGATCCAAAGGGAGCTAACAAAGGGTGCAAGCTCCAGCGATCCATTTATGGACTGGTGCAAGCCTCTCGGAGTTGGAATAATCGTTTTGATAGTGTGATCAAAGCATTTGGTTTTATACAGACTTTTGAAGAAGCCTGTATTTAAAAGAAAGTGAGTGGGAGCACTACAACATTTCTGATAAGTATATGTGAATGACATTTTGTTGATCGGAAATAATGTAGAATTATTCTGCAAAGCATAAAGGAGTGTTTGAAAGGAGTTTTTCAAAGAAAGACCTCGGTGAAGTTGCTTACATATTGAGCATCAAGATCTATAGAGATAGATCAAGACGCTTGATAAGTTTTTTCAATAAATACATACCTTGACAAGATTTTGAAGTAGTTCAAAATGGAACAGTCAAAGAAAGAGTTTCTTGCCTATGTTACAAGGTGTGAAATTGAGTAAGACTCAAAACCCGACCACGGCAGAAGATAGAAAGAGAATGAATGTCATTCCCTATGCCTTGGTCATAGGTTCTATAATGTATGCCATGTTGTATACCAGATCTATTGTATGCCCTACCACTGAGTTTGGCAAGGGAGTACGATAGTGATCTAGGAGTAGATCACTGGACAGCGGTCAAAATTATCCTTAGTGGAATAAGGATATGTTTCTCGATTATGGAAGTGAAAAAAGGTTCGTCGTAAAGGGTTACGCCGATGCAAGTTTTGACACTAATCTAGATGACTCTAAGTCTTGGTCTAGATACATATTGAAAGTGGGAGCAATTAGCTAGAGTAGCTCCATGCAGAGCATTGTTGACATAGAAATTTGCAAAATACATGCGGATCTGAATGTGGCAGACCCGTTGACTAAGATTCTCTCACAAGCAAAACATGATCACACCTTAGTACTCTTTGGGTGTTAATCACATAGCGATGTGAACTAGATTACTGAATCTAGTAAACCCTTTGGGTGTTGGTCACATGGCGATGTGAACTATGGGTGTTAATCACATGATGATGTGAACTATCGATGTTAATCACATGGTGATGTGATCTAGATTATTGACTCTAGTGCAAGTGGGAGACTGAAGGAAATATGCCCTAGAGGCAATAATAAAGTTATTATTTATTTCCTTATTTCATGATAAATGTTTATTATTCATGCTAGAATTGTATTAATCGGAAACATAATACATGTGTGAATACATAGACAAACATAGTGTCACTAGTATGCCTCTACTTGACTAGCTCGTTAATCAAAGATGGTTATGTTTCCTAACCATGGACAAAGAGTTGTTATTTGATTAACGGGATCACATCATTAGTTGAATGATCTGATTGACATGACCCATTC